>NW_022703082.1:0-17795 GCF_011630105.1 Anneissia japonica | reverse complement strand
TTTTGTCCATGATGACATCACAAAAATGATAAATGAATGGTACACATCTGAAAGAGAACTGTCTTAGCTTTAACATACTCAAATGTGGGAGTCGGTCGATGAAGGATAAGCGAGATACGGTTTTCAGAATATGTAATAAGGGGTCACCTTTAATCCCTAGGAGCTATAACTGATTAAAAATAGGTATGATTTTGAGCATTTAAAAAATTTGACGCATGCTTATGCCTGAATTTTATACCCAATGTATATGATTTAAAAATGCCAATTGGTTATGGGAATCGTCAAAGCTTTGAGGAAAAAAAAGATGAGGGAGGTGAGAAAAAACATTCATTTTCACCATGATGACGTCATCAAAATGTAAGAAGTAGTCACAATTATGAAAGAGAATTGTCTCAGCTATAACATACTCAAAGTTGGGAGATGATCGATCAAGAGTATCTTAACCATTCGTCATTTCTGAATCATACACAGTGGGCATAAACTTCAGGTCAAGGTTGAATGTCCTGTACCTTAATTATTTGTTTGCACATTAACGTGCGCGTATGTGTGCGTCAAAATTATTATATGCTTAAAATCATGCCTATTTTTAATCAGTTATAGCTCCTAAGGATGAAAGGTGATCCCCCCCCTTCCTCAATTTTGATTACATAATCTGAAAGCACATGAGTTGTAAATATGATTTTATAGATCATAATGGCTGATCGGACATTGTGACATCATCATATTGGCATATGATTTCAAAGAAACTGAATTTTATCCATGACGTCATTTTTGAAAATGTGCATTTGAGCGTATCTCACTTATCCTTGATTGAACGTCTCCAAACTTTGAGTATGTTATATCTTAGACAATTCTTTTACATATGTGACTTCTTTTTACATTTTGATGACGTCATCATGGTCAAAATAAATGTTTTTTTCTGGCCCTTTCATTTTGTCTTTCCTCAAAACTTTGATGACCCCATATCTTCTTAACCATTCATTATTTTTTAATCATATTCAGTGGGAACAAACTTCAGGCCAAGGTTGAAGGTCATGTACATTAATTTTCCTATTATATGCTTAAAAAATGCCTATTTTTAGTTAGTTATAACTCCTTAGAATGAAAGGTGACCCCCAATTTGTATTACATATTCTGAAAGCACATGAGTTGTAGATATGATTTTATAGATCATAATTGCTGATCAGACATTGTGACGTCATCATATTGCCATCTGAATTTTTATTTATGACGTTATTATTATACTTATTTGAACGTATCTCGCTTATTCTTGATCAATCGTCTCCTACAGTACCTGTAAGTATGTTATAGCCGAGACAAATTTCTTTAACAATGTTTCAAATATTTTTCACTTTAATGACGTCATCATGGTAAAATTAATGTTTTTTTTCTAACCTCTCCCCCACTTCTTTCTTTCTTTTTGACGACCCGGCAAGACTTGATATTATCCTTCTTAGTATGAAAATCCTGGCTACAGTATTTTTCTATGTTTCACTTTTAAGCGCTGCAAGATTATTTTGCCTGACAAGTGGATCAACAAACTAGTCCTCAGTGACAAGTTCAAATCTAGTTGGAGCAAATAAGTAGATATGATGGGGTTTCGAACATAGTTGCAGGACCATTGACCCTAAAAATACCATCTTACCTTGATCAACCTGATAACCCCTTGACCCCATTAATTATGCAATTTATACCAGTATACAGATACATATATCAGTGTGAGTAGAAAGTATAAACTCTGTTTTTCAACTCTTTATGTGTGAACTAATTTTTCAAAATAAACAGATTTTAATGCATTCTGGATATCAAGTCGAAGTCCAAGTCACAAATACTGACTTATTTGAGATTTGAACTTTGACCTGATATTTAGAATACATTAACATCTATAAATGTATCATTTACTACCTTTATCACTCGCTTGTCCCGAGTTTGAAGATACATTTCCAGTGCCTGCAATTAAAATTTACGTTAAAAGATTAGGCTAAGACTGAATAATAATATTTATCAGCTAATTATTTGAATGATAAGTGTTGGACAGGATATTGTGCCATAGGTCATTCTAGGTCATCACAACTGTAGTGTGAAATACCAAAACTCTCTATGGGTATAGCTAGTAAATTTTGAAGCAGCAATGTAAAAAATGCAGGTTTCTTACTTTCTTAAATAAAATCTCCATAAGAAATTATTTTGTGTTTTTGTGTGGAACAGTTGAAAAAATTGTCATTCAACAACCAAAAGTTCACTGTATGAAGAAAAGCTGTATATTTTTAATGTTAGTCTGTAGTTTACTGTAAGCAACATGGTTAACAGTTTATACTGTATAGAGCAAAATACAAAAAAGTCTCTATATGTTGTTTGGAAATGTAAACCAATAATAAAATAAAGGTGAAATTTCCAAGCCAAGCCAGCACCCAAATTGCGGTATGGAGATACACCTCCTAACTAACCAGGGATTGATCTAATTAAACCATGGTCAGTTCATTATTTATCTTACCTTCAGTAAGAGCTTTCACGGCTGAATGGAGTTGGAATTCACTCAACTTTTTAACAAATGCCTCCATTTTTCCTTCACAAATTACTGTTCTGTGCTCCAGATCATTTATCAAATGCCAACTGTCTTCATATTTCTTTTGTCGGGTGTTAAATGAACCATCAAGAGTTGCTACATCATCTTGAATCAATGCCATTCCTAATTTTACAAGCTTTTGCCTGTGCGATGTAAATTTTGATATTTCAAAACTTCTAACATTTTGAAATAATGAAAGCAGCTTCTTATTCTTTGGTTTGAAACCAAATTGTTTTGTTACATTTATGGTGTCATACAGAATACTAAGATCAGTTGGACTCAGATTCCCAGAGTCATGCAAGTTGTCCAGCAAGTCACGCATTTTAGTAGCATTATGCAGTATATTAGCATTAGTCACATGATCTCTGTACAATACTTTCAGCATACTGATACAGCTATTTCCATCAAACCATTCTGATATATCCTGCAACAGCTCACGGTATTCATCCTCAGAGATTTCTGGAAGTAATGTAGTAATAAATACTATGTTAATACTTCACTATAGCGGATTCAAGGCAGGGATATACTCCGATTCTAAATCTGAATGAGGCCATTCTTTATCCAGTGTGAGACAATTGATAAAACATAGTAAAATGCATAATTATATCATGAATTGTGGGAGATGGGTTATTTTATGTGACATTCTTGCTTGCTCATGCAAGGTCTTCCGGATTTCTATGAGTCTCTTGCAACTCGCACAAGATCTTAGACCTCTGAACATGCTGAATGCAAGTCAAGGTGTACCTTGGTCATTAAGATACTTACCTTCCAATTCCAGGGTCATGGGTCAAAATAATAATAATAATAATAATAATAATAATAATAATAATAATAATTTGTGATTTGTATAGCGCCTCCCGTTGGACCAACCTTGAGGCGCTTAACAATAACAGAAGAAAACGGACAAAAAAAAAATCACCAGGATATTTCTTATGGTGAACATTAAAATAACTCCACTCCCTAAACTTCATAAAGAAACCTAGTTTATTTATGTATCTTGTGTTAAATGTTTGTCTTGTGGAATGGATTGCCACAGTGATATATTCACTATTGCCAATCATTGGCACATGTGCCTAAAAAAAAACCAATGAAAATATACATTATTTGTTCTAACATAAAATCATAATTATAATTCTTAAATGAAAAAAATGTAAAGAAACAGTTAATTTTAAATAAACATAAAATTCATAGGACCCCAGTTACCCCAAAACATGCATTGTTTATTAATAACTTAAATTGTAAAACCAGATGTATTGATTATGTTTAAATAACATAAAAAGAAAGTTACTCCGAATAATGAGAGGGAGACCATGATTTAAGATTTTGACCTTTATTGGGTCATTCTTGAAAATACACCCAATAAAGGTCAAAACGTTGATTCATGGCCTCCCACTCATTATCCGTAGTAATGTTTCTTCTGTGTTATTTAAAAATTGCATAGTTATAATACATACCTTAGTTTGATTGCTCAATTGACTTTGAATATTAAATAATTAATACATACTGTACAAAGTATTTCTATTATTGAAAAGGGGCTTACAATATAACATAATATAAATGGAAAAATAATGTATGAATCATAGAATTACCATCCAGACTAATATGCATTGTTGAGTAATGACCTACTGTAAGGTTAACCTATGCTACAAAATACAACACATACATTGGTTTTATTGCTCAATTGACTTTGTTCTTTTAGCTTGTTTATTTTGCTTATTGTTTTTCTGGCTCATTTTTTTTTTATGCCTAAGGTAAAGGCATAGAATAACAATTTATTTTTTACTTTATTTCTAGAACATGTTATATTTTCATTGTGGATTTTTTGGGCTCAGTACGGACTCCAAAAGTATGCATTTTGTTTTAGTTTTAAGGCGTATGCGGATTTTATAAGTCCGCAATGACGATATAACGTGTTCTAGTAGAAACTTTAAAATGTTTTTAAGTAAAGTGGAGTTCAATTCATCAGAATAAAAAACACCAATTTACAGCATTCATTTATGTTAAATGAAAAAAAAATCAAACCCACAAACATACATTGTTGAGTAAATGACATCATAAATTTCTGCTACAAAATATAAAATACTCTACCAGTACATACCTGGGCTTGATTGCTCAATTATCTTTGTCCTCTTAATTTTGTTAGTAGGTCCTTTCTGTTTCACCTTTCTCTTGCTGGTTAAATTTTCCGGTTCTTCATCATCTGTTTAAGAAATTGTGAAAATCTTGCCAAATTTAACATAGCATAGAAGAACTATTATTTAAACTTTAAAATGTTTACGTAAAGTGAAGTTCAATTCATCAGAATAACAAACAACAATTTACAGCATTCATTTACGTTAAATGAAAAAAAAATCAAACCCACAAACATACATTGTTGAGTAAATGACATTTTTATGTTCTGCTACAAAATATAAAATACTCTACAAGTACATACCTAGGCTTGATGGCTCAACTGTCTTTGCCCTCTTAATTTTTATAGTAGGTCCTTTCTGTTTCACCTGTCTTTTGCTGGTTAAATTTTCTGGTTCTTTTTCATCATCTGTTCAAAAAATTGTGAAAATCTTGGCAAATTTAACATAGCATAGAACAACAATTATTTATTAATCCTTATATATTCATTATTCAATGTAGATTTTCAATCAAACACACATTAGAGAAATACAGTTAATATATTTTATTGCATTATACTTTTGTACCAGGCTTGTGATTCCATTTGTGCGTTAGAGTAGATAACAATGTGTGATTGTAAATATTAAAGTGTTCCACTATTATTATTATTACTACTATTATTATACTATTATTATTGCTGTAATTGGTATGGAAATAATGATGGTCCTATACATATTCCCTACTGAATTTCAACCTTTCTGAATTAGTCTTGTAAAGAATAGTGACGTAGCTGGACCCGACCTTACGCTGACTAATTAGCTGAAGTTACAATTGCTAAAATACCGGCCCAGTAATTATCTGTATTAATTTAAGCCCATTGAAAAAGCATTTTATGACAAGGACTGAATCTAGATTTTGTATCTTGTACTGAAAAGGCCAGCAAATGAGAAATTGATCCATATAGACATACTGTAGGCCTAGATACACAAGACAATTATATGATTCTATCAAACATACAAGTTAAAATCAATAATTTTATTATTGAAACACACATAATAAAAATCATGAGATTTATCCTTATATTACATTAAATAGCTAAATCTGGACCCCATGTAATGGGGAAAAACCCTCCTGACCCCTCCCCCTTTTACAGGCCAAAGTTCGGTGATTCTCCCGTTATTTACTATCAAAATGTTGGCATGTATGAATTAACAATCTGTAGGCAAGTTCAACTGTACGAGACAATCAGTTGGGGAATTCTCTTTCAAGCCAACCATGTATTTACTTCAATTAGCTTTTGTTCAACTTTTTTGGACATGTTTGGAACCTATGAGTATGAAAGATAACCAACAATTCTAGGCGTAACTCACTAAGTTAGTGAGATACATGAGCATGACAAAAACAAAAAATATATGTATTTTCTACTAATTAGTAGAATCTAAAATCGATTAAATAAGCCTTTGAATCCCCTAAATTGTCAAAATTTTCGGAGAATGGGCCCCCGGACTATTTTCTTAATTTTTTCATCGAAGCCTGACCACGGCCACTTTTCTTTCGTCTGGGAAGTCTGACCCCTCGTCGGGGGAATTTCCCCCGCCCCTCACTCACCTCACTTTCTTCCTCTTCCCTATTTAAGGCCAGACTCAAAACTATCTTTTCTCATTCATCTACTTGTTTTTCTTTTTGTTGATTGTTTTTGTTGTTCCGTTTCTTCTGTCAAAGGTCGTTTAGGCTTCTTTTTAAGCCTGAAAAATTGGCATCACGCAGAGTCAGCGACACTGCTTACGCTACAATTTGAACATTGGGCCTGCACCTGTACAACTAACTTCTGAGTGTCCTTATGGCGCCTATCTTCTACACTTTTAATGACAGTTACATTTTCTTGTTCAACAGTTGTTTTTTTTTTTTGAATTATTGAGAAAGAAAACTAACTGTTAGTACACCTTCAAACTACAAAACTATTAATATCGTCAGAGAGCATCGTCACAAGTTGTGGTGTTTACAAATAAGGTTTTGCGGAGTAATCCTAAACCATGTGTGTGCCAAGCAAAGGGGCAGTCAGCCACGAGGCGAGTAGCACCTAAGTACTGCTTCAAATCTAACCAAATAATGCGTGAAGCAAAGAGTTTGGTTTAATTAATGTCGTTTTTGTTGGGGGTTTTTTTTTGTCAAAAAAGAAACATTTCTTGTACAATATTTTTTTAGATTAAAATTATCAATTAATTCAAATGCTGCACTTTGTTAATTCCAAGTTCAATAACAAATTCTTAAATATTTATTTATAATCAATTAAATTTGTAATTTAAAAACACAATTAGAAAATCATTTTATTTGCTTTTTCTGCTGAACCTTAAAGAAGGAAATAAATCGTTTGATATAGGCCCATTACCAGTTGCCTAGAAACAACTATGCTTGTCGTCTACAAAATTCAGTAAGAAATGTTCCCAATTCCACGCTCCTCATGGTAGACACAGACAAAATGGTTACGAGGCACAAAGTCATTTGACTCTTTGTACGCCGCCGGTACAAACAAAAGTAGGTCAGAAGAAGCAGGCTGGCTTCTTCAGTAAATGAATGGTGGTAAAGGAATTTTCGCCCAAAATATTTTCAGTAAAGCCATTGTTTTCTATATTACTTTATTTAATTATGTTTCTCAATTGCTGAAAAGGTCTATGTTTTGTTTTTTTTTTCCTTTTTTTTCTTCTTTTTTGTTTTTTGTAAATTTGAAGATGTTGCTCATGGAAACACATGTTGTTATACCACAGCTGCCCCATAAAGTCTGGCTGAAATTATCATCAACCACGTGTTTGAAGGAGCGTAGTATAATATTCAGTCAATCCAGATGATGTCTAAATGCGTTTACTTACGATGTATTTTGTGTTAAATTTTTGTTATTGCTTGCTACTTGTCCATCGTAAAACTATAAGAAGTCAAACGACGCTCGTTTGAAATATCAGTATTCTATTTTATAAACAAATAAGTTAAGGAAAAGTAAAAATTTGTTCAAGTCGATATTTTAATACCAGTCTTGTTCGATTTGACGGAGAATGCTTATTTACCAAGAATATGAGATGAGTGCACATCAGTTCTTGACCCAATGAGACACAGCTTTAGGGTACGACGTCACACTTTAACAGTAGCTCGTGCTGATTGGTTGATATCATAGAATGAATGATAGATTGTTTTGCATACTGCCTGACTGAAAATTATGGGGCTGCACAAGTTGTAAACAATTGCGATTTGGTTGGAAACCTTTCTGGCGCTTATGAAAAGAAATGACACAGTGAGCACAGTCACAGTGAGCGTGACCAAGTAAATTCCTTGTCACTCTTTAAAACAATCGGGACCAAATAACCCTTAATTTCCAGCCTGCAATCAGTATTCAATATAACTGTAGGCCATGAGGCTGGGTAGAAGGTTAGGACTTAAATAGCCCAGTCAACGCATTAGACTAGAACCTGTATACCGAGGCAGGCCTGGCCTGATTATTTAACCTGTTAATTTACTAATAAAGACCAATTCAATTAGTAATATTAGTTTTTAAATTGTTGGAACCCTTAATAATTGCTATCTTGTCATGCTCTGTCTCTTATACACATCTAGATGTGTATAAGAGACAGCAATACACAATCTGAACCCTGCGCAGTAACTATCAGCCTAGGCCCTACGTAAGTAGGCCTCGCATAGCCTACCTCACCTAGGCTCACGCTAGGGTAGGCTACCCTTATACTTCTCTAGGTCCTAGGAGGACCCCTACCCTAGGCCTAGCCTAAATTTATTATTTTTAATTAAGGAGGGGTCTCCGGCCTAGGCCTACAGAAATACATCTACCTACCTACCTGGGGCTAGGCTACGATGGAAATAAATAACTGTACATATGATGAAATTTGTGACACGTAAATATTGCATATTGTTGCAAACAATGTTGGCAAAACAACACAGCGCAACACGGGCTGAAAAGGAACATGTTCTTTCTGGTTCCTTACCTTATCAGCGTGCTGGTGGTTATGGAACGCAGGAAGTGCCTTATTGCGCACGTTATAAAACCAATCAAAAAGCGAGCGCCTCGTTCAAAATATCAAATATGAATTCTTCATTTTCTCAAGACAGGGAAGGATTGTTTAAAGTAATAAAAAAAAGTCGGGGGTGTCTCATGCTAATCAGGATGGCATCCCGCACTCTCACAACCAAGCAAAATCCTCCTGGAAAATAACCACCTCTCCAGCACATTCACAATATTTGCATTATGTTTAGTATTACTATAGGATCAATTGTCTCACGGAATTGGGTGATGGGTGATGATGGGTGTGAATATGCACATGTGAAAAAATACAATTAAATGTGTTTAAAAAGCTCACTTAAACAGATCTTCAGGAATTTCCAACTTGGGACACCTGTCGTAGGCCTACAGGAAGTGTATATCAAGTTTACACACCTTAAATTCAAGATCATTTAACTGTCTTAAGCGCACAGAATCATAATTCACGTAACAAAATAAAAACGAACTGCCAATTCGTGGTACTGTGTTTCGTTGAACAACTGCCACAAAATATTCTCACAATCATTAGGCAATAACCCGTTACTCTTAGTCTCTTTGCCAATTAGACACAGACACATACCAATTTTAGGAATATGATGTAAATTATTTACTAAATCTAGTAAATGTTATTTATGGTAATAAGATTTTTTTTTCAAATAAAACCATGTACTTTGTTATATGAACCAATAAGTTTACCAGGCCGAAATCAGATGATAATGTGCTTCATGGCGACCCCGCTCTGGCTAAGGGCCTGACCCGTACTATATGGGGATAGGGCCTTTGTACAGTATTTACTAAACTTTCTAGTAAATGTTATTAGGCCTAATGGCAATAAACAAATGTTTTTTAAATAAAATCACGTATGAACTAAGGTTACCCGAAAAATAGATTCTGGACGATATGTGCATCGGGTGTTTTAAAAAAACTCAGAGGACAGAACAAAACGTTGCAATATGTACACAGTAAATAATGGGGCGAATCTTCTGGAAGCTCTGATAAATTAGCATTTTAAGGGCCATTCTAAAATCCATAATTTGTAATATCCTATTTAAATTTTCATTCATTTGAGTATTGTCTAGGGACCTACAGTAAAACATGAAAAATAGAAGGTGGGATGAACTTGCACCGACAGATGGTCAATATTACCTCACCCCCACCATATTTGGGGCTTAGGTAAGAAAATTTATGATTATGGCACCTCAAAATGGCCGGAAATGGCACTCTCAGACAAACTTTAATTAGGCCTATGATTTTTATTTTTTCTCCATTTCTTTTATAATTTTAGGGGGCTCTCCCCACCCCTTGAATCCACCACTGTGGAATTGTATTTTTTAATGATCTTTACATCTGTAGGCCTAAAGATGACATGGATCAATCTGCAATCACTGGAGCTGAAAATTTCCAATAGATTTCGTAGCAAATTATTAAAAAATCAACGGGTAGAAGAGCGGGCAAAAAAATGTTATGCATATTATAGCATTTCGCGATCATTTTAGGAACGATTTTAGTGAAATAACAGGTTTTAAAAATTGGACTTTTTGAAATTTGGTGGTCCAGGGACAGTGGTCTGGAGGGGGTTTGTGAGAAAAGCGACAAAGTAACATTTTGAGGGTCTTTACATAATAGATTTCTCAAACATATACCGAAATTCATGAATATTTCATTTAAATTTTCATTAATTTGTATGTTTTTGGGACCTGAAAAAGTAACTTTATTATGTCCTGTACACCTGCAGGCATATAGATAACATTATATTCATATTATATGGACAATCTGCAATCACCGGAGACGATCAATTTCTAACTAATTTCATTCCACATCAACAGTTAGACAAGCCGGCAAATATATAATGCAATGCATGCTATAGCATTTTGTGATAATTGGGAACGATTTTGTGAAATCATAGGTTTTAAAAAGTAGAGCTTTTGGGATTTGGAAGGGGAGGATGCGTCCCACTGCCATTGGAGTTTTGCATTGCCACCAATTTTTCGCACTGTGACTCTCAGTTTTGCACTGTGACTCTCACTTTTGTGCAACTCAAGTGGACGCCCTCTATTTTGAATTAAAGTTTCACAGCTTTTTTGGACGGTGTCAAGAAGTAAAATGGATGAAATTTTGAGGTCACTTGGGCACTCCTTAGTGACCATTGACAATTTTGAAAAAGGGGGGTGGGGTGCGTATAAGCGTTACAATTATTACAAAAATTAAGTGTTTGAAATAATTAATAAAGGGCCGGCAGAACGTTTTTCAAAGTGGGGGGGAGGGGCCCCATTTATAAGCAGGCGCGTAACAGGGGTCTTGGGTGGGGGGAGGGGCGAAGGTAGTAATTTTCCCGGTTATTAATTTATGACTTGGTGTGATACCCCCCCCCCCCCATATAGAAAACAATACGACATGGCTTATTTTATTATTAATATAGGGCACACACGTGTGTTTGAAACTAAATATAAGCATTTTCATCGTGGTTTTATTTATTGCAATTCATAGGCCTATTCTTTCACCATCATTACACATTGAGGCCCTTCTTTTAGGTAAAACGATCTATCTTAAATTTTCTTTCTCAAGTTTTTTGACTATTATGTTTTTAAATAACTTAGAAGGCAAAGGAGGGTAAGCACAAGCTTTAACCCTAACAAATGCGCGCGAAGCGTGCGAAAAATTTTTGTGTTTTTAATTCTAATTTCGTCGGAATTGATCAAAACTCCCTAAATGTACAATTTTTAGAGGAAATTGGCCTACCTCAACAAGAAATGCTCTTATGTTATATATGGCCACACTGGTTTTTTAAACTGAATATAAGCATTCTCCTTATGGCTTTATTTATTACAAACATATTCTTTCAACATCATTACACATTGAGGCCCTTCTTTTAGGTAAAACGATCTAGGCCTATCTTAAATTTTCTTTCTTGAGTTTGGGACTATGTGTTATAACCTAGAAGGCAAAGGAGAGCAAGCACAAGCTTTAACATTAAAAAAGGCACGAGAAGCGCGCGAAAAATGTTTGTTTTTTTAATTCTAATTTCGTCGGAATTGATCAAAACTCCCTAAAATGTGCAATTTTTAGAGGAAATTGGCCTACCTCAACAAGAAATGCTCTTATGTTATATATGGCCACACTCGTTTTTTTAAACTGAATATAAGCATTTTCCTTATGATGGATATTTTCCCTTTGTCTCCCGGTGATTACGTCACTGTGGAGAATACCTGGCGGCTTAGATCAAATGCGCTATGGACACTTTTTGAAGTGGAGAAGGGGTTGCAGGCAGGGGTATTGTGATATCTGTTCATTATATCTTCCTTTTTATTCTTGTCTTTATTTTTCTGGTACTGGATAAACATTCTCTTTCCCATCCTTCTCCTTCTTCCCTCCTCCTTTTTTTGCATTTCCGATCATACAAAATTCTCCAGACATATATTTTTCGCCCCCCCCCCCGCTTCCGCCGGCCATGTAATAAACAGTGGGCTATGGAGAAGGCTAGTAGTAGGTACATGTGCCCGGGCTTGTCAAAAAACAAGGCCTAAGTCTAGATATATACCTAAATGCCTCGACTTCGTCAGCTTCTCAAGAAACATTGTTTTCCTAAATAAATCTCACTTAACTGTCTAAATTTTTTGCTTTTTTGTCATTTCTGTTGTCTTTGTTGATCCGCAATTGGTTATCTTTTTTAAAAAAATTATTTTGATTGTGGATTGTATGTATTCCTTGGCAAAAGGCCACGGTACAAGTTCCTGTATTATTAACTAGGCCAGGCCTAGCCTAGGCTTTAGGGCCTACCTAGAACTAGGCTAGGCCTGGAATCCGCCGTTCAAATTTTTTCAGGCCCGTAGGCAGGGGGGGGGGGGGGGTGGTGCAGAGGCTGCGGACGCATCCTCCCCTCCCAAATTCC
Source organism: Anneissia japonica (assembly GCF_011630105.1). Taxonomy (NCBI): domain Eukaryota; kingdom Metazoa; phylum Echinodermata; class Crinoidea; order Comatulida; family Comatulidae; genus Anneissia; species Anneissia japonica. The sequence goes on along the minus strand of NW_022703082.1, from coordinate 5,192 downwards.
AAAAGGTCTACTTTTTAAGACCTATGATTTCACAAAATCGTTCCCAATTATCACAAAATGCTATGGCATGCATTGCATTATATATTTGCCAGTTTATCTAACTGTTGATTTTTAATAATGTGGTATGAAATTTGTTAGAAATTAATCGTCTCCGGTGATTGCAGACTGTCCATATAATACGAATAATGTTATCTATAGGCCTGCAGGTGTACAGGACATAATAACGTTACTTTTTCAGGTCTCAAAAACACCCAAATTAATGAAAATTTAAATGAAATATTCATGAATTATGTTTTTGAGAAATATATTATGTAAAGACCCTCAAAATTTTACTTTGTCGCTTTTCTCACAAACCCCCTCCAGGCCTCTGCTCCTGGACCACCAAATTTCAAAAAGTTCAATTTTAATAATCATAATTAAAGGTAGGCCCTAAAGCCTAGGCTAGGCCTGGCCCAGTTAATAATACAGGAACTTGTACCGCGCCTTTTGCCAAGGGATACATATACAAGGCGCAATCAAAATAATTTTTTTTTAAAAGATAACCAATTGGGGATCAAAAAAGACAACAGAAATGACAAAAAAGCAGAAAATTTAGACAGTTAAGTGAGAGTTATTAAGGAAAACAATGTTTTTATGAGAAGCCGACGAAGTCGAGGCATTTAGGTACGGTATATATCCAGACTTAGGCCTTGTTTTTCGACAAGCCCGGGCACATGTACCTACTTCTAGCCTTCTCCATAGCCCACTGTTTATTAATTATTTTAAACGCTTAATTTTTGTATTAATTGTAACGCTTATACGCACCCCCTCCCCCTTTCAAAATTGTCAATGGTCACTAAGGAATGCCCAAGTGACCTCAAAATTTCATCCATTTTACTTCTTGACACCGTCCAAAAAAGCTGTGAAACTTTAATTCAAAATAGAGGGCGTCCACTTGAGTTGTACAGTACATTGGAGTTTTGCATTGCCACCAATGTTTTGCACTGTGACTAACAGTTTTGCACTGTGACTCAGTTTTGTACTGTGACTCTCACTCTTGCACTGTGACTCTGTGTTTTGCGCTGCTGACTCTCGGTTTTGCGCTGCTGACTCTCTGTTTTGCACTGTGACTCTCAGTTTTGCACGCTGACTCTGTGTTTTGCACTACTCAGTTTTGCACTGTGACTCTGTGTTTTGCACTGGTGACTAGACTCTCAGTTTTGCACTGGTGACTCTCAGTTTTGCGCTGCTGACTCTCAGTTTTGCATTGCTACCAATTGTATTTTGTCCTTTTGGCGTTCCATATTTATGCATTGAGTTTATGCGAGTCAGTCTTGTAACAATCAATATTTTCCTTCTCCAAACCTCGCAATTCAGATGGAACATTAGGCAGTTAGTTACATACAAACCATATAGTACAATGCTTTTATTACGCAAAAAACTGAGCCCAATTAACATCTCCGTGTAAATGCATGTTTTGTGTTTAGGATATCGACATTTGGTATTACCATGGGTGTATTATTGATTATACCTCTCTGGTATCACTGAGAAAATAATTATATTCTTATCGGATTTTTTTTTATTATACTTAATTTAAAATCAAGTGCATAAAACCTGCCTATTGCCTGCCTATAAAATCTATCTATATATGAAATACATTACATTTTCTATCTATTTAAAAAATATATTACATTTTCTATCTATAAAATATAAAATATATTAGATTTTCTTCGAATTGGTAAATATATTATTATGATAGGGAATACGAAAATATATACTCTACCTCAGCTTTGGTATGAAATAACTATCTGATTGTATGCGTCGTGGAGAAATTCCAAGGCACAGAGCAAACATTTCACAATTCAGGTTCTATCGCCTGTTATTAATTTAGTTATAATAACAATAAAGGGTGCGCCGTTAGTCTGTAATACAGTAGTCAACTCATATTGTAATTGAGGCAATGATCGGCCATTAAAATTAGGCTATAAAGAATCTTTAATGTCGTTTTATGAAAAATACCCAAATCCTATTATTACCCCTATTAAGGGAATACACATTTTTAATGTAATTAAATCTCATCAAACGTTTGGATGTGCACAGATCGTGAAACCCTGTTGTTTTGGTTGAATCCAGGGCTAAGTTGAGTATGTCAACCACTTGAAGTGGTATGAAATAGCCTAACGGGCCCACATAAAAATATAGTTAAAATACAAAGGATTATTAAAAATCAGTAGGCCTACGGGTGCAATTTGTTTATGAAAAAAAAATATATATTAAGAACCTACATAAAATTTACACACTTTAAATTTAAAAAATACTACTTCATTTCATCCATGTAGCTTACGTGGCTAGCATAAGAAAGTAAAATTTACTGGGAGTTAACGCTGTGTAATCAACAAATTGATAGGGATCTTAAAGCTCGAATAGGAACATGATACTACTATCATCGTATCAGGAAGTCCTTTAACGAATAGTTACATTTTTCAGTCGCATGAAAATATATGATTCTGGAGTACTCAAACCTGCAACCTCTCGCAAGGCGAGTATCATACCAGTAGAAATGGAAACCTATCAGTATATGCACAAATCTAGCCAATATTGCTTTGTGCGTCTCTTAAGTCTCTTGACTATTAGTAATAAAAAAAAAAAGTCGGGGGAGTCTCATGGTAATCAGGATGGCATCCCGCACTCTCACAACCAAGCAAAATCCTCCCGGAAAATAACCACGTCTCCAGCACATTCACAATATTTGCATTATGTTTAGTAACTATAGGATAATTGTCTCACGGAATTGTGATGAGTGATGATGGGTGTGAATATATATTTCAAATAATATATTTTTCAAATAAAATCCTGTACCTTGTTATATGAACCAATAAGTTTACCAGGCCGAAATCAGACGATAATGTGCTTCATGGCGACCCCACTCTGGCTAAGGGCCTGACCCGTAGTATATAGGGATAGGGCCTTTGTACAGTATTTACTAAACTTTCTAGTAAATGTTATTAGGCCTATTGGCAATAAACAAATGTTTTTTAAATAAAATCACGTACCTCGTTATGAACTAAGGTTACCCAAAATATAGATTCTGGACGATATGTGCATCGGGTGTTTAAAAAAAACTCAGAGAACAGAACAAAACGTTCCAATATGTCGGATCTACTTTTGTATATGAATAGAGAAGGGTGTGTGCGCTGGCTAAGCAGCTATTTGCATTTCATTGTGTTCATAATTAACATACCCTCGATCGATGGCTTTGCTTCGATTTATGACTATTTATGCATTAAATTTATGCGAGTCAGTCTTGTAACAATCAATATTTTCCTTCTCCAAACCTCGCAATTCAGATGGAACATTAGGCAGTTAGTTCCATACAAACCATATAGTACAATGCTTTTATTCTGCAAACTGAGCCCAATTAACATTTCCGTGTAAATGCATGTTTTGTGTTTAGGATATCGACATTTGGTATTACCATGGGTGTATTATTGATTATATACCTCTCTGGTATCACTGAGAAAATAATTATATTCTTATCGGATTTTTGTTATTATACTTAATTTAAAATCAAGTGTATAAAACCTGCCTATAAAATCTATCTATATATGAAATACATTACATTTTCTATCTATTTAAAAAATATATTACATTTTCTATCTATAAAATATAAAATATATTAGATTTTCTTCGAATTGGTAAATATATTATTATGATAGGGAATACGCAAATATATACTCTACCTCAGCTTTGGTATGAAATATCTATCTGATTGTATGCGTCGTGGAGAAATTCCAAGGCACAGAGCAAACATTTCACAATTCAGGTTCTATCGCCTGTTATTAATTTAGTTATAATAACAATAAAGGGTGCGCCGTTAGTCTGTAATACAGTAGTCAACTCATATTGTAATTGAGGCAATGATCGGCCATTTTAGAGCGCTTCAATTTCTGACGATCATGCTATGAGTTCATGCGAGCAATTCAGAAATAGAAACCCATCAAGGCCAATAATTTGCCTATCAAAATAACGTTATTTTGACTGCCAAGGGTGCAAGTTGACTGGTATCCGTCTGAAGCACATTTTGGCCCATAAACCATAAAACTCTCTCATTGTGTAACTTAACTTCACTCGAGTAAGGATACTAATAATATCCTTTCTTTTTTTTCTCTCTTTTTTTTTTTTTTGATTTGCTACAAAATCACGTGCTAAAGCCTGCCCCTTACATACCATTAATGAACAATAAAGTCTATAACATTCTCTCTTGAGGTCAAAGGACCTGTTTAATTCTAATTAGCTTGAAATGCATATTTTACACTTTAAACTGTTTTAAATGAATCTGATTATTATTTTAATTTTTAGAAAACTTTCTAAATTTTAGTTACTGTTGTCCTTCTGGTGTGTTTTAAAGTTGTTTACAATGTTTTATGATGTTTCATGTTCTTTGCCAGTGGAACAAGAATTTCTATTTCACCTGTGTTTTAATGGACAAATAAAGTTTGATTTGATTTGAGTTTATTTGTTCAAATTATCAAATTTTATTTTACAAAAACATTACTATGTACGGTCATGATGACAATTTTTTGTCAAATAAAATGTGATAGTCTGTATAGAGTTTTAGGTTACAGTTAGTATAATACACATTGTAGAGAGCTTATATGACGCTTTATTAGCCCCAAAAGATTTATTGTAACTCGCTAAAAATAAAAAAAGGATTTAAAATCAACAGTAGAAAGTAGAGTGTACAATTTTTCACATGACTGTACGCAAATGGGAGTTCCTGATATAGTCTGAACTTTATTGGTACAACAGATTAGCACGCATTCTATTTGGGTTTACATTTTCACATTTCATTTCTAATTTTCAGATCTGAATCCGAATCTTCTGAAGAAAAAAGGGGCTGTGTATTATGGAGTTAATACGGTAAGACTGATTATAGCACAGTTCAATAATGTGAAGTTTTAAAAGTGGTAACTCACGGTAAATATTACTAATAACAGACAAATAATAATAATAATAATAATAATAATAATAATAATAATAATAATAGACTAATAATAATAATAATAATAACAATAATAATAATAATAATAATGACAATAATAATAATAATAATAATAATAATAATAATAACAATAAAAATACAATAACAACAATAATAATAACATTATGATCTATAAAATCATATTTACAACTCATGTGCTTTCAGAATATGT
>NW_022703081.1:0-867 GCF_011630105.1 Anneissia japonica | reverse complement strand
TGAAGGAATAATACTTACGATAAGTTTATTTCACTGCTGCCATGGTGATACGGCAGATTTGGCACACTACTTTGTGGTTAAGGTGCTTGCCTTCCAATCCCGGGGTCCTGGGATAGATGAAATCTATCTGTTTAATGTCCTATTTGCTTATGTTTGTTATTGAAATAATTAATTTATTGTTGTGTGTGTAACACTCAGGTGGGGAACATGTAGATGTTGTAAACTGTGCATCTAACCCCTGTCAAAATAATGCAACCTGCTTCGACTTAACAGAGACTGAGACAGAACTCTTCTCAGGCAGGTTGTATGTCTGTGGTTGCAAACCACCATTTAGTGGCCAACACTGTGAGAATACAGGTAGATGTGAGATTTTAGTATCTTTCATAGTAACACTCATAACATAGTATTATTTTTCAACCTTTTTTGCATGGAAATTTCTGTTTTAACAACATAGGTCTGTGTTCATTTTGTCTGTATTAAAAATATGTAATGGAAGTTATAGTACTGTAATTTGTTACTGCACACTATTTTAAGTTATTTCTGTTAGCATTCATTTAATACTCACTGCTGTATGTTGATATTGTCTGTATTTGATACACAGTTGAGGTAGTAGATGTTGTTAACTGCACTTCTGGCCCCTGTGAAAATAATGGAACATGCTATGATTTGACCACGGAATCTGAGAGGAATATGTTCTCAGGCCGGTCATATATTTGTGTGTGTGAACCTCAGTTTTCTGGTCAACATTGTGAAAATATCTCATCCACAGGTAGGCACCTACAATAGGATAATCTGAAAAATATTAGTCTTTTGAATTTTTTGTTGTTGCATGAGATTTATTTTGTTTTGAAAAGATAAGGTAGACTT
>NW_022703080.1:0-1612 GCF_011630105.1 Anneissia japonica | reverse complement strand
GGGCATGCATATTCTCTTCACTATGTGTTCAAATACATTATTATAAGATATCATGTGAGTAGTCTTGACAAAAAAAATTCGCCAATTTGACTGAAAACGAGAATATAAAAATCCGCTACCACAAAAATCAAGCAGTCTACTTTTTTTCACTAGCTAGGTTTTAGAATACTCCAACGAGAATATAAAAATCCGCTACCACAAAAATCAAGCAGTCTACTTTTTTTCACTAGCTAGGTTTTAGAATACTCCAAGCGTGATGAAAAAACAAATTACAACACACTAACTGTCAACCAACGATGTCGCGAGAACGTGACATTGTGCTGCTGTGGACTTCACCACACTAACCTGTAAAACGCATCGGTCAAGATGGAGTACAATAAACATAATTGCCATAACAGAATGAATAATACAATTGATAAAACTACAAAAAAAGAATGACAGAAAAGAGTAGTTTATGGATTAACTTGCATATAAGACAAAGACATAGGCCAAGCCTAGTATCAAAACCAGCCCAGTTTCTAGATTTGAATCGTCACATAGTCATATCTCAGCCGGTCAAGTCCAGGTTTAGCTAATAAGAGAACTGCGGAATGGTACTTATACCAATCTTCCTTCCAATCCACACATTGCCTGCTCAGTGCAATTTGTAGGAATTGTTGTAAGGGTAAGCGTTATACGCCTTGGCCCTACTAGGCCCCTAGTACTACTGAACTGCACAGGAGGCCTAGGCCTGTAAATATTACTATAGTTATTAATGTAAGGCATGTTGTTGCCTCTTTTATTCTGAGAATTTCCCTTTTTCGATTCATAGACGAGTTTGATAACATCCTAATATCAAGGCACAGTTTCTTGAATTTATCGTCGTCAAACAACTGTGGTCTCCCATTTTTCCTTCAATTCTTAAGTAGCAAATGATACCACATAACAACGACAACCAACCCAATCGTCTCAACTCGTCCACCCTCCTAGCCGGGCTGGGGATGAATCCCGCTGGGCTGGCATAGGTATACATTCTCCTATCGACGATTTCCCAACGATATAGGGCCTAGGCCTCACCTCTGGCTCAAAGGCATTCACAGCTAGACCTAGATTGATCAAATCTACCACCAAACCTTCCCGTCTATCTTTCCACCATTACCGACTCGACCAAAATAAGCCTACTCCTGTGTTTAGTTTTTTTATTCATCATACTTAGTCACTCGCACTTTATTACACGAAAGGATCGGAGCGAGCAAGAGCAGCAGAATGGTTTGGCAAGTAATAGCGCATGTGCAGAACACAGAGCGATTGACTTGCCGGAAAGTGAAAAAAATCAAGTGGGTATGGTGGGGAATAAATGATAATTGCGCAGAAATACGTACTTGACGTAAAGTAAAAACTCCAGAAACGAAAAGTTTAGTCATTTAGTGTAATTTTTTGCCCTATTGTTTATTTGTTATGATTTTTTCAAAATGCCTGCTCTTAAGGTCATTTGTGTGCAAAAGAATAGGAATTTTGCTGGGTAAGTTTACCTATACCCCCACTTTCAAAAAAGTACTTATTTAAAAAATAAGATACTACAACTCAAACATTTATGGTTACTTTTCTTGTTATATTTTTTATGTTTATATGT
>NW_022703079.1:0-2639 GCF_011630105.1 Anneissia japonica | reverse complement strand
GCAAACTCTCAACCAGCAACATTAATTAAGCCATCAGTATTGAGACCAATAAAACAAGAAAGAAAGAAATTTTCCCATACTGGCTGTAGTTTAATTATACTAAATATTGCCATTCAACATTCTTTCAGTATTACTCATTTTGGAAGCAAATAGAAACAATCTAACTAATTATCTAAATCAAATATCTTTACAGTACCAAAATTTAAGGCGCCAAATATTGCACATCCGCCGCCATGAAAAAATGGAAATTTTATAAATTTTTCTTTATTTTTATTACACCTGCCACCTTGAAATCTCCAAATATAAAATATGTATATATTTCTTCCTAAATTATATAAATTTAAAGAATAACCATCCCGTTATTACACTGTTTACTTTCACCAATAACATTATATTTTATTTTATCCTGTCTGGATGTTTTTGGCAAAACCATTTGCTAAATAAGAAAACTAAATTTTATTTTTATTTTTGTCTGCCCTCCTCTGACGACCTATGAAAAAATAAGTTCACAAAACAAGGTATTAAAAAATTCTCACCTTACCATTGAAAAGCCACATAACATGAAACACTAAAAAAAAATGTTGTTTTTATAACTTTTAAAAAGCTACAATAGGAAAATGTGAGAATTATTTGAAAGATAGTCAAATCAATATTCTTACATTTAGAATCTAAATTCCATCATAAATTAGGAAGCCAATAACTTGTGAATATAGAAAATTATTGATTGTCAGTGGGATTTAAAAAAAATGCTGGTATGGTTTTTAGATTTATGACTTTTGATGCAACAGATCATATTGAATGAGATACTAGTAGAGTACTATACAGTATAAATATAAAAAACCCCAAAAATATGAAATATCACAGATATGTCTATACTGACAAACTGGTAGTGACAGATCGAAAGACAGTAGAAAAAGACAGCCAGATCTACTGTACTAGAGAACCAAAAAATATAGAGTAGGCCTACAGTATGTAAATTGATGAATATAATCACCATAAATAAAATATATCACAGAAATGCCTTATTATTATGTAAACTATACTAAATACAGAATATAAAAATAATGATTCTTACCCTAAAATATAAGATTTAGTAGACTTTCGGTGGATAAGACGTATCACTAAGCACAACAGTTACTACACTCTTTCTATGCAGTCTTTCCTCTGTGATCTATTTCTTAATATGAATCCTAAAATGTACAAATATTACTGGTATAATGCTCACACAGACAAAATGCAGGTACCAGCTGATAAAAAAACAGAAGTACTATAGTAGTTGGCATATACTATCTATTATAGGCCTATATATTACAACTTTGAGGGTGGATGAATGATTTTTAGTCAAACATTGTTTTGCAGGATATTTTTGACAATGAAGACCTTAAAATAAAACTAGAAATTGCAACTTGCAAGTGAAGTGCTGCGAAGTACAACTGCATATAAATGTTCTTCAAACAAAATTATTTATGCGAGTCAAGTGAAAATAATGAATAATAAAACTATAACAAATAATATGAGACACGACTCATTGTCTATATTAGAACACTTCTCATTGAGTAACAAAGTCGTAATTTTTCATTTTCGTCAGAAAGTGTCTATAGTGTGGTGAATTATGGTTTAGGTTTTTTTTAATAAAGTTTCAAAAATTTCTATGTACGTGGAAAATGTAGTTGATTACCAAAGGTTACAATTTTTATTTTGAAGACTGCATGGTCTAGGAAGTGTACATTTTTTTATGGGGGAAGTTTCCAAGGGCGGGTTTTTCTAGGGGCGAGTTGACTGCCAAAGAGTGTTGTGCCAAAGAGTGTTGCCAAAGTGCGAGCCAGCGTGTTATTTGATCACAAGTGCGAGACATATCACAAGTGTGAGCCAGCGAGCCATGACGTCACGACAATAGATACGGACGTTAACCAGTTGTGCGAGGTATCGGCTGAGATTTGTGGAGTACAATTCAAAAAACAACTATAGGTCTAATAATGAATTATTGTGATGTTATATAGACAATGTTAGCTATCAAAGAGCGACGTTGTTTTCATTGGGACCTTCATCCCTTCAAGGCTATGCCTATACCATTCTAGCTAGTCTAGGCCTAGAGTAGTATAAGGCTAGCGCGACATGCCGACGTTGGTACGAGTAGGTTAGTCTACAAACGTCGCCTAAAGTAATGGATTTTACCCGGCAGAACAACAGAGGGAAACTCCGCTTTTCAGTCGTCTTAGCCACTCGTTTTTTGACAAACAATGACCTTTCAGAGTTCAAATTGCTGTCAAGAATATGAATTGGCTGCTTCGCAGCAACTATTTATAGCCTATTATTCAACTTTAAGCATTGAACTAAAAATAAGATTTCCATGATTAAAGTGAACAGTATTTGATCTTCATATTATTATCTTTGTTTACTCTTGCCTTATCTATCAGTGTATATACAATACTGCACACAGTGGTCTTAAACAAGTAAAGAATACTAATGTTCTATACAGTAGGCCATCATTGTTAAAATGACAAAATTAAGGTAAATCTGTAAAATTATATGAAGACTTTTTAAAATTCCTATCCAGGCCTGCCACTTATTTCATTTTCACCAAAGTCATCTCCTTTACAAGGAGATTACTGTATTACTATTAGTGCCAGATCAGCTTT
>NW_022703078.1:0-943 GCF_011630105.1 Anneissia japonica | reverse complement strand
GACTACACAGGCAAAGCTTCCCGGTGAAAAAAAAGGATTTGAAATGTATGACTCGCATGGCTCGCTGGCTCGCATGGCTCGCGCATTGGCTCGCATGACTCGCTGGCTCGCACTTTGTCACGACCCGCTCGCAACAGGTGATATGAGGCGATGCATGTTGTCTGCCTATAAATGTGCTTACTTTTGGTAATTGTGTTACTGAAGTAAAATTATTCATTTGTACGTTTTATTAATTTAATTTAAATTTAGAATTAAGTGTGGTTGGTGTTGTTGATACAGCATCAAATTTCGAGTTTTGGCGTAAGAGACAATGCGTAAGAGTTCAATGCATTAGTGTCCCGCTCTTCTAAGGCATATTACATTTATTTTGGTTTGATGATGGCGCTAGCTCGCAACATAAGGTGACGATATGAGGTGATTTTTAATTGAGCGTAATTTTTTTAACCTAGATACGTCACTGACTGATAAGCACATTGTTAACGTTGCTGTTCGTGTGGGTACAAATACATTTTTTCAATTATTTCGTACCTGCCGGTATTCTTTCACTTGATGTACACGCTCACCATTTATTGTTATCTTTGTATGACTTACATTAGAAATCTATTCCTCTTAATTAAAAAAAAAACAGTCTAATTCGAGGCCCAGGCGCGGATCTCGTAGGGACGGGGGACCTTGCCCTTCTCCGTTTTTCCACTAAATTTTAAATTTCAATGTATATCACAGTTATGTATTGAAATAAGCGCTACTCGCTTATCTATTCCGAAAATGTTTTCCCCCTCCCCCTTTGACAACAAATTCAGGATCCGCCACTAAGACCACTTCAGATAAAGAACATTTTCCGCCGCAACCTCGGTACGTCTAACTTTTATCTCTATCATTTTTTTTTTATAGAGACCAAAATGAATACCCCGGTTCCAAACAACGGCGGCGGAAGCAGGGAGGG
>NW_022703077.1:0-927 GCF_011630105.1 Anneissia japonica | reverse complement strand
ATCCCCCATCTATCCTGAAACAAATTCCAGCATCTATTAACAGACGCATATCCAATATATATGATTCCAGTGAATCATTCCATCAGGCCGCCCCTGACTACGAACAAGCTCTACAAAACAGCGGATTCCAGCACAAAATGGAATACCAGCCTCCACAAACAAAATCTTCAAAGAAAAATAGAAGCAGACAAATAATCTGGTACAACCCACCATTCAGCAAAGGAGTGAAAACCAACATCGGAAAATCATTCCTTAACCTGGTCAAAAAGCATTTCCCGAGTGGCAACATTTTACATAAGCTCTTTAACAAGAACAATGTCAAAGTCAGCTATAGCTGCTCAAGAAACATGGGCAGTATAATCAAAGCCCACAACAAACAGCTTCTGGTTGCTAAGCAACAAAAGCCAAAATCTCTCTGCAATTGCAGGAAAAAGATGAATGTCCACTCTCTGGAAATTGCCTCACCTCATCCATCATCTACAAAGCCACTGTCTACTCAAATGATGACAAAAAATGCTACATCGGGCTCACTGACACACCGTTCAAAACCCGATACACAAACCACAAATACACTTTTAATACCCCCAAACACAGAAACAGCACCGTACTCTCCAAACACGTATGGAAATTAAAAGATAGCAACACACCCTACAACATTAAATGGTCTATCATCGACAGAGCATCGGCTTACTCCCCAAAAACAAAACGCTGCAACCTGTACATAACCGAGAAACTCCACATAATATATTCAGACAAATGGTCAACACTAAACAAAAGAACCGAGCTATTGTCTAAATGCAGGCACAGCAACAAATACCTACTTAAAAACAATTAACTCATTTGCATTTTCACCTGTCTTAGAATTCATATACTCGCACAATCATTGTATTCTCTCACTCCTGAAGATTGCATTAACATGAAATAGTC
>NW_022703076.1:0-979 GCF_011630105.1 Anneissia japonica | reverse complement strand
TATGTTTGACAGCAATAGCTAAACGGACGGGTATTGAGCGCCCTGGCCAAATGGTCAAGCTTTCTATGATTTTGTTAATTTTCGATTTTTTTTACACAGTTTTGAAAATGACCGTCCGATGTTTCATAGAAGAGTTGGCGATCGCATCGAACCTTGAATCGTGTCATCTGCTTCAATTGGATATCATTATGCTGATCGTTGTGTACACTCTTTTGCCAGCAATCAATTATTGGACCGTTATGGAGCTCATCGGCCACCTAACCAAAACTGTAATATCTGCCATGGGATTCATTTGATTCTGTCTATCGTGTACGGCCGGATTTTTTTTAAATTTAGGGCAAGAAATACTAAAACAAATGTGTTGAAAAATACTAATAAAAGAAAATAAACACAAAGAAATATTTTGTATGTCTGAATTTCTCCTTTTCTTAACCAATCCTGAGTTTAATTTCTTATTTGTTTTTAAGACGGCGGATGTCGTCTAACCACGTTACCGGCAACCAGCGTCCGCCTGTCTTCGTCGGAGAGAGTGTGGTTCTCGGATGTCGTGCCCGTCTTGTCCGATCTCAGAAAGAACATCATCCTCTTCAGAGAAAAAGGCGCGCGTCCCGTGTTCGAAATCGTGTCACAGACGAATTCCGAAGGGAAGTACGGCCCGACGTCCGACGGGTTGACTATCCGAAAGCGCACTTCGAGCTCGTCGCAATCGTCGTCGAATTCGTTGACGAAACTTTGGGAGCTCTCCCGAAACGGTTTGGGCAGTTTGCACGGAAACGATCTCGGCCGAGGTGGAGGCGGCGGTTGCGAGGACGACTGCCGATCTTCGCTATCTTCCGCGGAGTCTTCGGCGAAGGTCCTGCCCTCCCGATCGAAGAGAAATTCTGCGAAGACGTCGACGATCGGCGTCGAACTGTGAAACGGACTTCTCACGAAGTCGGATCTCGGGTGGCAGCACAGAAGGATCCTGGCGCACGTCAGG
>NW_022703075.1:396-619 GCF_011630105.1 Anneissia japonica | reverse complement strand
ATTCCTGCCCGCCTTCCTGTACGCGACGTTCGTCAAAATCGGAGCGCCATCAAGTCTGGTATCGGCGTGCCGGCTGAGTCTCTGCGCGTCCGCCAACATTTCGTTCTTCACAAACCTGAAATTTCTTATCGGACCGTGCGGGGCATCGTATCTGGATCCGTTGCGGCACATCTAGATGTGTATAAGAGACAGTATCGACGGCGTACCAGTCCTTTTCCGATTT
>NW_022703075.1:0-351 GCF_011630105.1 Anneissia japonica | reverse complement strand
ATCAATCTACTACTTCGTGCAGTTTGCGCTCGTATACATGCCGACCGGAATAGCACCGGCGATGCTGCACATAACCAATTCGTCCGATGGCTTTCGTAGCGGCAGCGGTTGGGGGTGGTACAGAAACGCGGTCATTCCGATCGTCGTGGCTACCCTGTTTGTGGACGTGTTCGCAGGAGCGATCGTCTACCCTCTGTCTTCGGAATACGTGGTGCACGCGTTCGTGTTCGCCGCCGCGATCTCCAGGTACGCATCGTTCTCCGACGTGTGGGAGCCGGCGTCTCTTGCCAGTGTAGCGATCGCCACCGTCGACCTCGTCAGAAACGTGCTCGTCTACAAACTCGGGCCGTG
>NW_022703074.1:0-997 GCF_011630105.1 Anneissia japonica | reverse complement strand
ATATGAATGGGGCGTTTATTGCTGTAAGGGGATTATTTGAGGGAGGCGTTTATTTTTTTAGTCTTCCTATCTATTGTTTTAATATTTTTTTTCATGGCAGATGTACACTAAATCTTGTATTGTATGTATACTTTTCTAAGATCTATTGCCTCTGTTTTAAAAGCGTTGTTTCAAATGATGTTAAAAATATAGAGCATCGAAACTATAGTCAGATGGTTAATAGGAAATATACACACTGTATATGAATGGGGCGTTTATTGCTGTAAGGGGATTATTTGAGGGAGGCGTTTATTTTTTTAGTCTTAAATGGATACATACAGTGTATACTCAAATAAACGCCCCTATAATTTCACTGAAAATGTGGAACTACAACACAAGGCAATGTGTTATTGCATAATAATAGACTTCTTGATCCTAGCCACATTAGAAGAATGTAATTCTACTGGAGTAGAACATTAATAGAATGTGTTGATGATGTTTCTTTCATTAGATTTGTTTACAGTGATTTAGGGCCTCAGGGCCTTTATTCGATGGAGACTTTATTCCCAATTAGGCTCTACAGAAGTTTATTCAAGGGGGTGTTTATTCAAAGAGGGGAATTTATTTGAATAATTACAGTATTAAGCATTTTATTGCTATATCTGCTATATAAATGAAGCATTCAAAGAGGGGAATTTATTTGAATAAATACAGTATTAAGCATTTTATTGCAATATGTGCTATATAAATGAAGCATTATTATTATTACTACTAATATTGTTAATTATACTTATATTAAATAAAACATGACATATTCTCTAAGGGTATCATCATAATTCACTAATAGCAAGCCAACTTAACAAATATATGGTTTTTCTCTATAAATGTGTTAACTAGTACTTTTTGTGATCTTGTTCATCTGTTTGGTTTGCATGTTAATTCTAGAAGTCTTGGTTCCTGTCCTACCTTTAATGTCCCCTTTTGTAGAGTTGATGTCTGTAAACGTAGTTTTATTTCT
>NW_022703073.1:0-1009 GCF_011630105.1 Anneissia japonica | reverse complement strand
AGGGGGGCCGAAATTTGTGCCGATCGAGACAACAATGCCCTAGGGGTGTTCTAGACGCCCGAAAATAACATTTGAGCCGTTGTGGGCTATCATTTTTTTCTTTTTCCTTCTTTTTTTCTTTTTTTTTTCTTTTTTTCACCTCCCAAAAGGGGGGACCGGGGCCGGGCCGCCCCCCCTAAATCCGCCCCTGCCACTGACAGAAATTGGTATGTATAAAGTAAAATTATTATAAACTACCCTTAAAAGGGTTTAAACGCTAAAACAGAAAATTGACAACATTGACCCCACAAACATTGTTTTTTTTATCACAACATTACTTAAGGTATAGAAAAACATTTATTATTGTTCTAATCAAAGGAATCTATAAATAAATCAGCGGAAAAAAACTGGTAAATTTTACTATTATAATATTTTAAAATGAAAAATGCCAGTTTTTCTGGCAACACTGCTCATACGTTTTTCGATTACCCACATTTTTTAAACTGGAATTCTCTAAGAGAGCATTTAAACTGCCTATTTATAAAAAATCAGTTCTAAAAAAGCACCACTTTGAGGTTTGTGAGCAATTGAAGTTTGGAAGTTTTTCATAATTTGAAAAAAAGAAAAACATCCCTTTTTAAAAACATGGTATCTCCCAAGTACGAAATAAAAAAAACATGTAAAAATATGATAACATGTAACAATATGATAAACAGATACCCAATGTTGACCTTACACACACACTCATTATTTTTGATGAATAAACTATAAGGATATTAGAAATATTGTATCAAATTATTTCTAATATTAACTTTTAAAAACAGCAAAAAATGACAAAAATTGCCAAAAATACAAATTTACCCGCTGCCATGGAAATATACGCACAAAGTGAATAAAACTTCATATTTGATTTCTCTTAACAAAGGTATAGCCATGTACAAAATTTAAAAGAAATCCATTTTTTGAGTCTGCCACTATTTTTGAAATTTCTTTGATTTTTACAGACCACTGCTCTTAAATGAGTTTCTTT
>NW_022703072.1:0-591 GCF_011630105.1 Anneissia japonica | reverse complement strand
CCTTTCAGGGACTCATTTGGACATGGAGGAATTAAGCGTTTCCCTAGAAAGCACACAGGCATTACTGGTCAAACCTCCGTAGTGGGGCATCCAGGGGCATAGTTTAAAGAACCCCTTCTAATAAATCTGCCAAATATTGTGTGGTTTTTTCGGAAATTATAGAAAATGTTACGTATTGTTAAGGCGTTGTAGGAGAGTGCCGAGTATCAGTGTTACTGTAAGTAAAAGTATCTAACCCTCTCCAGGGCCCACTTGGACTCGGACTTCGCCCAGAAAGCACATGCGTTACTTAAGGCTTGGTAGTAATATGTTAAGTAATAGTAGGAGTGCACCCCCCTCCCGCGCCATCCGAGAACTCACGAGTTACGCAAATGGGTCCTGTTTATTTTAATATGGTATGCCATAATTGGACTTTATGGGACAATACATGAAACACTACATCGTTTCTGATATATAAGCTGCAATACATTATTCAGCATCGGAAGAGATTTCCAACGATACCAAACACGACTACTTTTTGGTGAGCTTATATACTTATTCTTATTTTATACACATTTTAAGTATATTTTGCGGATATTTTAAAACAAATAA
>NW_022703071.1:0-1001 GCF_011630105.1 Anneissia japonica | reverse complement strand
ACAGGTGGGAGGTCGTGGAACCGTTCGACTACTCCGGAATCGAGGAGTCGGACTTCCTCTCGACTGACCACGTTTTTCTAGACGAAGAACCCGAGTTCTTCGAAAGAAATCGACTGAGCAAGGGTGCGTTGACGCGACTTATTCGAACCGAGGCAACCGGAGTCGACGTGAGAGCGATGCGATTCGCGGTCGAAAGAAGGGACGGTCCCCTGGATTCGGATATCGCGAACGCCGTAGCATCAAATCGGTGGAACGTCCTGCGGACGTTGGAGATACACGACACCGAGGTCGCCGACGCCTTCCTGAACGTGCTGCTGAACAACTGCGACACGGTGGCGACTCTGAAACTTGACGGATGCGTGGGACCGACATTCGCCGAAGTGCGCGTGACTATGAAAACACGCGCTGGCACCTGCTGCTATCCGGCATGGACGTCGATCTCGAAAATTTGGTGAATGCCGTGCAACCTTCAGGTCCGGATTTTCACCAACATCACTTTGAATATTTGCTGTTGGATCGTTGCATATACGATCAAAGATCGCTGATATCGTGTGTCAGGGATCACGGGTAGTTTCACGTGTACTTGAGAGACTCCGAAACCGAAAGTTTCATCGAAGCCAGATCATTCGCTTTCGAAATTACGTAAACACGTTTTTAAAAAAAGGACACAAAATACGTTTTTTGTTTTTTCTTTTGTTTTTTTATTTCTAACTTTATTGATGAGCAACAAAGTACTAACATAAATAAAGTCTTTCGTTATTACGAATATTCAAAAGGGAAAAAATATTATGGAATCTACAATTTCCGGGTTGGATCTCAGAGTGCTGCTGTCATCCTGCGAAGAAGGGATGCACTGTTGCATCGACTGCTCCCGGTTGGTGGGCACCGTGTGCTTCTCTCGCGGGTCCAAGTGCGATTGCGAAATAGTCAAGTTCTCGATTCCGAACGACGATCCTTCGTTCTTTCGAACGGACCTCCTTCCGACGGTCGCTCTCGTGGCG
>NW_022703070.1:25480-25911 GCF_011630105.1 Anneissia japonica | reverse complement strand
ATCGCAAACGCACAATATTCTGCCGGTGTCCGGTTCGTACACGGCACCGTCTAAACCGCAGCGTAGCCAGCATTCGTCCGTCAAGGGAACCGCCTCGGGATACCCGTTGAGAGCGAGAACGCAAGATCCTACGTCGCTGCCGACGGGAAAGTAGCAGTGCGATCCGAAGAGTCCGCACCCCTCGAAGTCGGGAGCGAGGTACCAGAGGTCGTTGTTGCCTTTGAGATTTTTCTTCGGCCGGCGGACGCTGCACAGGTTCAGCGAGATGCTTCTCTCGCAGCTGTCGCAACATCTCATGTATCGGGTCCCGTCCTCCGCGATTTCCAAGCACGCGCGATTCCAGTTCGGGAGAATGCACGCTTCCTGGTAGAGAAACGGAGTGGCACCTTGGACGTAAACCGAACCGATCACCAGGTCGGAATCCACCTTCG
>NW_022703070.1:22976-25382 GCF_011630105.1 Anneissia japonica | reverse complement strand
TCGATGCTACGTTCCGTGCTCGGCGTGGATGCGTCGCCAATACGTCTCTATCGCCTTGCCACCCACCAATCGCAGTTGGTCCTGAAGTGAAGGGGCAGAATGGCGCAAGGATTCCACATCCGGTTCGGATCGCCGCCGACGTTATGCACAAGGGCGTTCTCGAATTGTTCCGAAAGACCGTTCTCGACGGATCGTTCGACGGCGTCGGGAGGAGGGACTTCTCCGTACAAATCTCGATCGACTTCATTCAAATCGGTCGCAAACATCGAAAACCACAAGTTGTGGCGCGCGTGTAGACCTCCGACGACACGCGGCCACTCGTCTTCGAAGTCGTAGAGCACCGGGTTTTTTAACCAACTTTGTTCATTCCTATAGTTTCGCCATCTTCCGTTTTCGCATTTCCAGATTGAGATATCGCTGACGACGGCGATCGAGTTCGTTTTTTCGCTCGAGACGATGGAACAATCTTCGACCACGAAATCGACCGGAGCCTCGTTTATGACGAAGGTGCTTCTTACCTTACGCGGGATTCGGCCACGGGGAATCTCGTTCAGAGCTCTCTCACACACCGTCACCCGCACCAACGAATTCTTGTTCCCGACGGCGGCGCCGAGCACCTTACCGAACATCAGAACCTACAGATTGTTGTTGGTCGTTCGACGTTTGCACGCCTTGCACCAGAACCAACGGTGGACGCAATCGAACCTCGTCCAGAAATCTCTCTCCATGTCGTACACGTAACCGTATTTCTCTGCTTGGCTTCGTTCCATCTGTTCTCCAAGCACGTCGATTAAGTCGGCCGGCGCCCCCCTCCTGTCCTTTCCTCCGACGAACACCAGGAACCTGTCGCGGTAGCAGAGCATCTGCAGTTTCGACCGACGGCAAAAGTGCGGCATCGTGGTGATCCGTGTCCACTTCTGCACGCCTTTTTTCTGCAACGTATCCGAACTGCAGTTGGCCACCGAAAAATCGTCCTCGAAGCAGACGTACAGAGCGGAATCGCTCGAGCACCCCAACACTCCTAACGTGTGTTCGTGGTCTCCCGACAGCACCAACCTGGTCGTGTTCGTCATGGTATGTCGACCGAACGTGTCTCATATCGGCTTTACGATGAACATGCTCGGCGGACCCGAAATTCTCTGATTTCCGTCCCGCTTGGAATACGGAGACGATTCTTTCACCAACGTCCTTATCCTGTCGGACGTTCGAAGTTGGGCCAGCGCCCACGCTCCTTCGCCGTCCTTCCATTCGTAAGGCGAGAATTTGCCCGCGTCCATCAACAGACCCATTCGCAAAGAATCCACGGCGCTATCCGCGAACGACGCCACCCAGACGGCGACGAGACGATGCACGTCCTCGTCGTGCCCGCTCAAGCGCTCCGGTCTGTTGATCATGTGATCGATCAGACTCGGCGGTATCCGGGAGAGCCAACTCGCCATCTGCACGGGTTTCTTCACGAACATGTCGTGTATCAGAGGAGACCAGAACAGAAGCGTGTCGCATATCGTGTTTGTTATCAGATTTCCTTTCTCGCGAGAGGAAATCACGTTCGTCAGATCCACCAGCAGTCGCGTTCTTCTCTCTTCTGCGAACATGTCCTTCGCGTCTTCCAGTAGGGTTGGCATGTCTTCGTTTCTCAGACCTGTAAAGATCACCGAGCTGCTTACCAGCGACGTCGCGATTGCAGTCAGCGCGTCGATTTCGTTCGTGAACATCGCCGTCTTGGTCAAGGAGATGATGTTCGATACAGGTTCAGGCACGTGATGTCCTCGACCTTCAGTTTACGGCTCAACTGCTGCACGGCTTTCGGGTCCAACCATCGAGGAACCTTGTACCAGATGACGTCGTTCACGTCGTCGACCACGAAGTGTATGTTTTTCAGCGCCGGCATGTTGCCTTTCACCCTGTACTGCGGATCCGTTCCTTCTCTCAGCGGACCGTCGAAGAACGGATTGTGCCTCCAGGGGTCGTCGTCGTGGTCGTCGTAGTCGCCTCCAGCCACGTACGCGTTGTCCGGTCTGGAGTAATCGACGTGGCCCACCGGCCGAATCGTTGCCGTCGCTTTCGGTTTTTTGCTGGCGTCGCCGGTTTTCCTCGACGAGAACGGTTTGCGTGGGACACCGTTTCTCGAAGATTTGACTGCAAAGTTTCTCGAAGATTTGGCAGCAAAGTTTCTCGAACCGGAAGACTTATCGCCGTCGCTGGAGGCGCCAGCGGCCATTCTCGACGAATAGGCTCCGTTGCCGTCTCTTGCCGAGGAAGAGCCTCCCGACCTCGACGTTCCCGGTTGGTTGTCCGATTCGTCTTCATCGGAACTTATCCATACGATATTCGACTTCTTCTTCACCTTTACTGGCACGGGCGGGAGACGACGATCGTCTTCCTGTTCGTCTTCCGACGATTGTC
>NW_022703070.1:21705-22936 GCF_011630105.1 Anneissia japonica | reverse complement strand
GAGCCCACTTTCACTACCAAATCGCTAATACCCTTCTGTCGACGCGAAAGTGCAGCATGCGTTTCCAACCACCTTCCCGTCTGACCCAATCTCCACATCTGTCGTCGAGAAGGACTCCGACTGCGCGTACAACTGCCTTCTTCTCGAACGTGTTCGAACGCGAAAGCTCGCGAGCGATCACTAAGGAGACGACGATGCGTCCCCAGTTCACGGTACCCTCTTCAAACACCGAGGATATCGCCTCGTTAATGATTTCATGTTTTATTTTGTTTATTCTTTCGACAAATTCAAAATCCGAGATTGCATTCGCACTGGGAGAATCCGTCCCATTCGGCAGTGCAGTATTCGCAGACGACCATCGACCTTTTCTCTTCTTCCTCGTTACCTAAATCGAGCCATTCATCTACGTCCAGTTTTCTGGTTTCCAAGGCCAACGAGCGGCATTCGGGCGTCCACTCAGATTCTTCTGGTTCTTCTTCGATCTGTTTGGCGTAATCGTCGATCGTTTCGATCAAGTCGTCGACCCGACGTAGCATCTCCGAATGCGAAGTGGCGTCGACGCTCCCGTACGACGATTCCAAGAAAGACGTTTGAGAAAGAGCGTCGTCGATACGATGCAGCATTTCCGAATGAGAAGTGCCGTCGAGACTCTCGTACGAAGATTCCGGGAAGGACAGTTCTTCCTCTTCCTCCTCCTCACGGTCCCAATCTCTCCCTTCGATCGGCGACAGTCCATCTGCTGCTTCCAAGAACGACGTTGCGGATTCGGCGGACGACGCGTAACCGGGCGGGGTTTTAAAGCAATCGCAATCGTTCAACGGCCGGAGGCATTCCGGACAGAGTTGAGAAGGGCTGGCGCACATGGTGCATAGTTCCCCGTTCGGCATGGGCGGGTTCCACTGACACCTGTTGCAGGCGGCGTACGATGGTTTGGCCATGTCGGACCTCGGTCTGATGCTCAACGTCGCGTCCCTCGTACACATATATACATGTGTTGGGTGTTGCGAAGAGAACCGACCGAAAACATGGAAGGTTGCCGACTGTGCGCGTTCGACGTGGACAAGGAACAGAGACAGTACTGCAGCTCGGACGAACGCTCGGACGGGTACCATCCGATGCTGAAGGGCGAGCGCCTCTTCGAATCCTACGGCGTCCGGGAGCGGCCACGGGTCGTCGAGAACATCCGCGAAGCTCTGGCGTCGATGGAACCGACGATGGAGGACGTCACCTC
>NW_022703070.1:15573-21524 GCF_011630105.1 Anneissia japonica | reverse complement strand
TTTGGGGGGTTGGAAAGAACAACATTTGTAAAAAAAAAATATTTATTCTCGGGAATCGGTGTCGTCTACCACTTATCTCATCAAGTCGTCGAGAGTGGCCGCTTCTTGTCCGACGAAACATTCTCTTCCGGTCATCCGGCGATGCAGTGATGTCAACGAGTCGACGCAGCGTCTTTCTAACACAGATCTGTTGCGCTCGTCGATTTCCACGGCCGACCCGAAATTTACGAGTTCGGCGCCGTCCGTGATCAAGTCGACGAGCACGTTGTTCTCGTCCACCGAGTCGTGGTAGAAACCGCGGTTTCGACAGCCGACGCATGCTCGCACCACCTGCTAGAATATCTTCTTCGCGTTGTTTTCTCCGCAGCACGAAAATTCCAGCATCTCGTTCAGGAAGCAGTGGAACGTCGGTCGCGTCACGGCCAGAAGGTAAGATCGGTCGTCGTTCGAAACGGCTTCCAAGTTCGCGCAACCGGGTACTCCCTTCGCCATCTCCATGAACACCGCTTCCTCGGGCAGCTGCGCACCCTTCCATCTTGACGTGGGGCAAGGCCTCAAAATCTCCTTTACCATGACGGGGTGGTGCGGTCGATTTCTGCGCCACGTCGGTCGAACGAAGCCATCTCCCTCCGACCCGGGGACGTGAAATTGCAAGCGAAATTCGTTGTTGTGCATCCGTCTGTACATCTCGTCTTCTATTGAAAATATTCCCCATTCGCAGTCAGTTTATTCGTCCATGGATGATCCGACACTTGTTTCAGCGACGGCCTCTTCTTCCAGTCGACCGCCAGCATTTGATCGAGTAGCGAAAGTAGCTCCTCGTCTTCGATTAACTGCAAGTACGGTCGACGGCCGCGTTCTACTTCTTCTCCGGTGATCATTTCGAACACCATGATTCCGAGCGACCAGATCATCGCCGGAACAGCATACATGAATCGATGTTTCAGCATCTCCGGAGGAAGGTAATCTGTCTCTTATACACATCTAGATGTGTATAAGAGACAGGTTCCAAAAGCGCTGGTGATCGGTTTGTCGTCGACGAATTTGGCAAAACCGAAGTCCACCAGCTTGATCCTGTCCGTGTCCAGATCGACGATCACGTTCTCCATCTTCAGGTCTCCGTGAACTACGTTTCGTTTCAAGCAGCACACACACCGCGATCTTCTTCTGCTGCTTTCTTCGTCGTTGCCTCCCCCGGCACCGCCACCTCCACGTCGTCGTGTCCTCTCCGCAGCAGCTGCTGGAGCTGCCTGATGATGGACCTGATCTTCGGTTCGTTGGACGCCTTGCTTCGGGATGCCATAAGCTCTCGATCGCGGCGCTCGTGCTTGAAGTCCTCCTTGTACGATTCGCACTGAGCCTTCGGCAGGGAGTTCATATCCGAGAGGCTCTTGTACTGTTTGCACAACCTCACGGTGTCCGGAAGCATGTTCTTCAGAACTTGGTAATCGTTCTTCGCTTTGTCCAACTGCTCCCTGAGGAGCGCTCTCTCCCTTCTCCCGACGTTTTCGTCGTTCTTCAGAGACTGACAATCGTTTCTAAATCTATCGATCTGCTGCATGAGAAAATCTCGTTCTTTCTTCACCCTGTCGAGTTCTTTGTTAGCGGCGTCCACCTCGACTCCGGCGGCGACCCGTCCCAGTCCGACGTAATCGGGCGCCGAGGGCGGCGGGTGCCCGTACCTCTCCGCTGCGTCCGCTCGAGCTCGCAGACGATCCATCTCGTTCAGCATCGCACGTTTGGACTGGTGCATCTCGTCCAACTCCTTCTGTAGCTTCTCTGCTAATTCCTTCGACTTTCCCATGCCTCCTTTCGAACGTTTAATGCGGACACCAAGTCGTACGTCGACGGATCACATCAGTCTGGTCGCACTCGCGGCAATAGGGTGGACACTTTGTATTGTTGAAGCTATAGGCATTGTTTGGTTGATCTTTAAATTTACTTTGTTGGTACGGTAAAAAAAGAAATCGTTGGTTTTTTTTACATATCTGTGTATTTTTATTATCCGTTTCTGTTAGAGTTAGGAACATGCGAACAGGGGCAAATGCATTGTTGATTTTAAAATTGAAATAAACGAAGATTGACACATAATTTGTTTGTTTTTCTTTTCTTTTATTTCGTCTAATCAACACTCAACCAGCATAATCAATAATGAAAGTTCCTGTGAACAGAATAACGTACATCGTACTTAATGTCGAAACCTAAGACGCAGGGAAGTATACTATAATATGAGCATTTGTTCATCAGCAGTACGACGGTCGGACTATCCACCTGCTGGACGTACGTTCTAAGTAACCTGGGCAATGCCTCGTGACGCACGTCGTTTGAGACGATCGTTCGCTTGCACAGCAACTTCAGGGAAGGCATATCGTCGTACCATTCGTAGGAATATGTGAAGTAACACTCAGAACCTTTGGTTGCAACCGCAATGCTTTTGTTTCCCTCACTTCCGTCGTTGTAATATTCGAAGGTACGATTCTTCAGTCGACCGAACGTTGGATTTTTGATTATTATTATTTCGTCCTTTACGAGCTGTCTGTAAAATCGAACGTCCTGGCTGTTTCCTATCGTGAATCGATGAAATCCCTTCGCCAGAAAACCACGCATCACGAAGTAACCTTCGGAAATCTCGTCCCACCCGTGCATTCTATGGGCTACTTTTTTTTCAATTTTTCTTTTCATCGACGTCTGCACCGGATGCATTCGACTGAACAATATATCTTATTCGGTGAAAATCGTCTCGTTACTGCCACCCCCTTGCAAAAATTCAGGTTTTTAGAGTTATATTATTCAACATTCGTTCAAATATTTACGGGCGCCGACGCAAAAGTCGCGAGCACGTGCGCACAGGGGATCGCCGCAGCGAAGAACGAACAACTTCGTTCACCCACCTCCAAGATCCTTGCTGTGGAACACCAACTCGTCCCTTCTCGTCGCTCGTTCCTCTTCGATGGACGTCGTCACGACTGAGCAATCCGGTTTTCCTTCCCCAGACGTTGCAACCGTCAGTCTGGTCGGCACTCCTTCGACGGTGAGTCGAACCTCCCGCAATCGATCGGAGGCGCCACGACCGCAGGCGGAGGCGAGGACGCCGAGGACGCTGTCCTTGTCCGGTTTCGACGGGCACCTCTTTCGGAGGGCATCCAGCCGGGCGGTCGCGTCGACGAAGTCGTTGCGACACGCCGCGAACAAAGGGTGCTGCGAAGCTCCCTCGTGTCTGACGTAGTACGGCGCCGGCCGAAACAGACCGAGCGCGGCGCACGCTCTCCTGAACTTGGGAAAGTTCGTTTCCTTCTTCGACAGTCGGCGAACGCTCGATAACGAAATCGTCTTCGTCCTCTTCAGACCGTCCGCGAGTTCGACGAAGGCACCGGCGCAGACCTCCAAAGCCGACGCAGGATCGTCGTGCGTCAGCGCGATCTTCACCAACTTCCGGTCCAGTTTTGAAACTAGAGGTTCCGCGTCGTCCCTCACGTTCAGCATGCCGACCGTGCCGACTGTACGGTCCTCTCGCAGGTACGCGTATCTCTTCTTCGCCGTCGTCAGCAGCAGCCGTCTGTACGTCTCCCTCCGGACGAACTTCTGCCATCCGTTTCCGCCGACGGTTTTTTCGAATTCCATCTGCAAGTCCGTGTCTCCGTAAACCACCCGAGCGCCCTTGTGTTCGGCGCAATTCTTCAACTTGGCAAGCTGTCTCCTGCAGCTCGACGTCACGTGGTTGTAGAGCCGACCTCTTCTGGAGATGGCCAGGCATCCGATGCACGCGTTCGCCACCCTTTTGTACGCGGCCGATCGCTCCGGTCGTTCGTCCCGTCCTCGCACCAGCCTCTTGTGTACGGACGGCAGAAGACCTTCGAGCACGCTCGCGTCGACGAAGGACCCGTCTTCGAGAGCGGTCGCCTCGTCCACGTTCCGGTCGACGACGAACCTGGGATA
Organism: Anneissia japonica; assembly: GCF_011630105.1. Classification (NCBI taxonomy): domain Eukaryota; kingdom Metazoa; phylum Echinodermata; class Crinoidea; order Comatulida; family Comatulidae; genus Anneissia; species Anneissia japonica. Next base: position 17,588 of record NW_022703070.1, on the reverse strand, counting down.
GTAGGGCTTGAAGTCGTACACGTCCACGTGATCGTGGATGCCGGGCACTCGTTCGAGAACGAGACCTCTGCCCCCGTCTCTTCGACGGGGAAACACGAAACCACGTCTCGCAGCCTCCCTGCAGAGCATGGACGACAGCATCTGCTTCCTCGTTCCTCCGGGAAAGGTGCCCGTCAACCTGGACGCGTCCAAGACGGTTTCCACAAGACGCCTGCTGCGCACCTTGCGTTCGTATTCTCGGAGGACAGACAGCTCCTCATCAAGCACGTCGTCGGACGTTCGTGCAGAAAGTTCGTTGCAAGATCTTCTGCTAGCGTACTCGTACATGGAATCGCGATCGCGGCACCCGTCGGCGTCCTCGGAGGTGTCGACGCATATCGGCCATCGGGATATCGGCAGGTCGCACGCCGAGCATCTGTTGGTCAACACCGTCTTCACCCACTCTCCGTGATACACGAGAACGTCGTCCGATTTCAAGAGGTTCGTCAGACATTGTAGCACCTCCCTCTCCTCGGGCTCCTTCGACATCCTTCCGTCGGAGAGAACTACGGCGGTCACGCGTCCGGTCACGTCGAGTCGAACGGAGAGGTAGAGCACGGACGGCTGCACGGGATCGGTTTCCTCGAGTTCCATGTGGATTTGTTCGTCGTACTCGAAATTCTCGATGTATCCCTTCTCGTTCGTGGTGCAGCGGTGCCAAGCGCACCCGTGCACGCCGACGGCGCACTGGGCGTCCAGGTCGTCGACGGCAGACGGCAGGTTGCCGAACGTGTTCTCCACGGGGATGCCGTTCCTGTCCCGTGACCTGAGCGTGCGGTACGTTCGACCCACGGACTCGTATCTGTCGCCTCAACGTCCGCCACGCGTCCTCGTTCGCAAGGCCAGTCGCCGAGAACGGATGATATCCAATTCACCGCGGACGGGCGATCGTATCCTTTCGGTCGAACGTCCAATCCTTCCTTGCTTCGGTTAGTCGCCGTCCAGGTGAAAGGGTCGTCCGGGTCGCGATGCACGATGCACCTTCTGGCGATCTGAAAGGGAGGTGGAGGTACGCGCCGAAACTCCAACTTGCACGCAGTCCTCAATCTGTCTATCTCTTTTATCACTTTCAAACATCCAAATTTCAAATACCTCTTCCCACGGATAGTACAAAAATATCGGGTTTCCCACTCCTCGTCGCTGACGGTCGGGTCGATGACGTGTTGGTACTCGTCGAAAAAAAATCGGTTTACCTTATCACCGTGCAACTCGGCTTCTTTTATCGCTTTTGCAAACACTCTCATGATTCTCGTCGTTTCGGCCATCGTCTCCATGACCTAAGGGAGCCTCGCAAAATAAAGCAACGCGTATACGAGTGGACCACGCGATGCGATTAAAGGCAGTTTAATCCCATAGTTGGCCACGCGTTGGGATTATTTTCCTGGGCTACTCCACTTCGTAGTGGGGAATTGATATCAGGCTTAGTGTAAAAACCCAATTAACACAAACAAAAACGTCTCGTATAAAAATAAACCCTATTAAAAGTAACGCAAGCTCACGTTATATTTCTGAAAATTACATTAATAATTTATCGAGATTATCGTCACCGTTACGATCAAAACCAACAGACAGCAAAATATAAAACTAGGAGAGGCCTAGGACATAGATATGTATAAGAGACAGATACCCGCCTCGGCCATCTGCCGTTTCGGCCTCGACGACATAAGGGACAACTTCGATAGCGGTCCGTTCCTGCGACCGACGGCGCCCTGGGGACGCATCCCGGACGAGGACGTTCCGGACAACAGACCGGGCGATTGTTCGGTCGACTCGACTCTACTCTCGTACGAAGATCTAAACTTCGTGAAATCCCACCCGTCGCTGTACGAACCGGTCGGAAGTGGGGACCCGCTCTTTACGCTCGTTCGACAAAACTACAGGTTGAAGACGCTGACCGTGACTGAGACCGGTAACCGTACGGTCGTTTTCGTCGGAACGGACGACGGTCGAGTCTTGAAATTGGTGATGTCGGAAAA
>NW_022703070.1:8972-12901 GCF_011630105.1 Anneissia japonica | reverse complement strand
ACATAAACGTCGGAAAACGAACCCTAATTCGCGAAATGGAATCGTCCAACATTTTTGATCAGTATCTTGAACCACTCGTCGGCAACGCGAAGAGATTTTAATCCCCAACCACGCGTTGTAGACGGGTATACGCGTTGCTTTATTTTGCGAGGCTCCCTAAACCTAACTGTGGTAAACTTTGACGACTTCACCGACTTTTGTACGACAGATCGGACACGACGCTAACCTGACGGAACACGAGTCGCAGCAGACGAGATGGTTGCACGGAGTCAGGAGGACGTTCGAATCGCGATCCATGCACACCTTGCACGACATCTCGTCCTTGAGATCGGTAAGTTCCCTCAATATATCTCCGCGAGATTTCTCGTCGTCGTCGTCGTTGTCGCCGACGCGTACCTTGTTCGTATAGCTTTCGACGGGCGCACGAACTCCTTCTTCCTCTTCTTTTCGTTCCGGGCGTTCGTCTTCGGCATCTTCTTTCAAGCGAGGTTCGGCGATCAGAGACACCAAGCTCTCTTGTTTCGACGGATCTTCGACCCCGTCCTTTTTCCTGTCGTCGGCCCCATTTTCATCGAAGTCGATTATGCTCGAGATCAGAACTTCGTTTGTCAACGAGAACACTTGTCCTTTCTTCTCGAGATGATCGCTCACGACATTTGCGATCACGTCGCTGTCGAATCCGAATTCGGAGGCAAAATTAATCTTGGAAATCAGGGTTTTCTTCGTCTTGCGCCGCAACCACAAGCACGAACTCCCGTGTTCGGCGTGTTCAGAAAGAGGAAGGTCGTCCGGCTCCCATCGGCACAGCGATACTCCGCAGAAGAAACACCTGGCGTTATCTTCGAAACCCCCGTAGAAGAAACCCGCTTCCGACATCGACCTTCCGTCGGGTCTGTCGTGCGGCCAGTTGCGAAAGGTTTTCACCCTGTCTTCCTCGTCTTAAAATTTTGGAAAGGTAGCGGTTCTCTGCATAATTTCTTTTTGCATTACCTACTGATAATAGACTGATTTCGAATGAAGACAAATATGCACAATAGCAACTTTATATTGTTTTTTGTAATAAAGATTTTATTGAAGACAAAACAGAATATAAGATTTCGTGTTTTTCTTTTTTCTTTAGTACTTATTATATCGTAACATTTTTTTTTTAAATTCTATTCCGAAGACGGGTTGTACTTCAACATTTTCGAGAACAGCCAGTCGTCCAGTTGCTGTTCCAGTTCTTCGTCTCCGTAAACGACCGTATCTTGGTCGGAAATGTCCTGTTCGTCCGACGATTCGACTGGAAGCTGAGAATCCTCCGGAAAGTAGTCGTCGAGGTTTCCTTCTCCGGCTGTTCGTTCGTCGTCGACGGGAAGTTGAGAGTCCTCGGGAAAGGATTCTGTTAGGTTTCCTTTGCCATCTGCGTTCTCAGCTTCTCTTCCTTCGTCGCCGACGCCAACAGTTTGGGAGGTGCTTGCGTCGTCATCGTCTTCGTCGTCGAACTTAATCCTTTTGGTATAAGGAGAATCCGACTGAAGAAAAACAATCAAAAAATAAAAATAAAGGTAAAATTACATCACGTCACACGTTACGTCCTCTTTGAAAAATGACGTCCTGATCCTTGTCGCTCGAATCGTCGTCGTCGTGGTCGTTGTTGGCTTCGTCCTTCTCGCCTCGTTTGTCGCCGGATCGCAACAACCTGACCCCTTTCCGCGAAAGCAGGAAACTCTGGAGAACGACCACGACGCAGAACCTGATGGCCTGCGAGGCGGTGAGAACGATCGCCCAGTGTCGTCCGACCTTGTTGATCGGACAGTCGGCGGCGTCGATGCTGTTGGCGCTGAGGTCCAGAAGGTTTTCGTAGCAGTCGCCCAAGGACGTATCGCACTCCATCAAGTCCCGACCGTCGAAGGCGCACGGGCCGAGTATACGAGCACGTTTCTGACGAGGTCGACGGTGGCGATCGCTACGCTTGCCAGTGACGCCGCCTCCCACACGTCGGAGAGCGATGCGTACCTGGAGATCGCGGCGGCGAACACGAACGCGTGCACCACGTATTCCGAAGACAGAGGGTAGAAGATCTCTCCTGCGAACACGTCCACAAGCAGGGTCGCCACGACGATCGGAATGCGCGCGTTTCTGTACCACCCCCAACCGCTGCCGCTACGAAAGCCATCGGACGAATTAGTTATGTGCAGCATCGCCGGTGCTATTCCGGTCGGCATGTACACGAGCGCAAACTGCACGAAGTAGTAGATTGATCCGGCAGTCCCTCCTAGTTCCACGACCGGACATCGACGATGGTCGGCATCCCATTTGAGAGCGTCAAACACGGCTCGTTGACAGGTGCGATCCGTTCCTTCGGCACCGCATTCCCGCAACGGATCCAGATACGATGCCCCGCACGGTCCGATCAGAAATTTCAGGTTTGTGAAGAACGAAATGTTGGCGGACGCGCAGAGACTCAGCCGGCACGCCGATACCAGACTTGATGGCTCTCCGACTTTGACGAACGTCGCGTACAGGAAGGCGGGCAGGAATATCGCGTACCAATCGACTATGGGATGCACGTTCGCCTGAAGAAGAACGTCCACCACGAGCGAAGTTGCGATGCAGGACGAGATCAGCGAACATAACGTCGATTCTTTCATCATAGGTGGCCAGCCGCGTCGGTGACCGATGACGTTCATACTGAAGATAGGAATCTTACCTTTTTTTCCCCTAAAGAAGAGGAGCCTGGAAGTGAAAATCGACCTCGCCATCTGCCAGATCGTTTCTGACGACGGGACATCGAGCGAACCTGTACACGGCGTTCATGCACTTCCGGAATTCGAGCGCGTTCTTCCACCCTAGATCGGAGTACAACTTGCGATAGGCCGCCGAAGTCAGGACGTCGTCTGCCCTGAGTACCGTCTCCTCCCCTTTCTTATCTCTGACGACCGGTTCGCCGAAATAAAACGCACCCGATTAGCCGGGTTGCAAAGGAAGCAGCCTCTCTCTCGCTTCCGTCGTGAAGTCAACGGATCTCATGGCGATCTCGCGAAACCGCACGTCCGGCGCAGGGCGCGGCAGGGGCAGTACCAGTATCCTGTGTCGTTCTGTGGTCCTCCATGGGGGTTTCCTTGCGCTCGCCGTCAGCGCTCTTCGGTAATACTCGGGATGCGCGTATTCCGTGTGGTTGGTGAGCAGCACCTTGTAGAACAAGGCGCTGACGTCTCGAACGTCGAACGTCGTCTCTCGATCGCCGTACCTTACCGGAATGTTCGAGTAAGGATCGCCTTTCCCTGCGCTCGCAACTGCCGCGGCTGATGCTGTCGCGAACGCGAATCGGATGCGATCGGGATTCGTGCAGCACAGTTTTCGGTACACGTACGCGGGGAGTCGGTGAGCCGTGAGAAATATGCTCCCTTCCTCCTCGAGGTAACAGACGAGAGTGTCGGCATCCATCAATATCCACTGTTTCGGGCGGACTACCGATCGCAGAGCTTGGCGAGCTTGCTCGGTCGCGACGAATTCCGAAAGCTTGATATCCGAGTCGCCGTTCGTGGGCAGGATATCGTCGTCGTCGATAGGTGCACCGCGATTCGAGATCGGGAAACATACCGCAAAAGATGTCGTCCCAAGTAGATCGCAGACTTCAATACAGGTTCAAATCGGAAAAGGACTGGTACGCCGTCGATAATGTGGATTCCAACGGAGACGCCAAGAGAAAGATCATGGAACGAAGAGGCATGAACAGAAACGAGTCGATGCTCGTCCTGCATCTGGAAGACAACGAGACACCTCTATCCGACCAGGAACCGATAGTCAGAAACAGGAGGGTGATCGTCCAAAGTCTGTCTCTTATACACATCTAGATGTGTATAAGAGACAGGAAAGAGGTTGAGCAGGGAGGACGATATTTACAGAATCAAAAGTCTGTACTATCGCACTCGCAGTCTCGTTCG
>NW_022703070.1:7462-8623 GCF_011630105.1 Anneissia japonica | reverse complement strand
AAATCTGTTGTTGGCCGTTCGCAACGTCGGCGACATCCACGTCTGTTACCGAATGACGCTCGGACTGCATGAGGCTACTAGAGATCTCCGGCACATGCATTATTACTTCTCGAATCCGATGGAAGCCCTCAAGAACAAGCTGTGGGACATTAAATTATTATAGTTTTGATATCTTTAACTTTCTGTTAAATCGAAAAATAAAAATTACTAAAAAAATGAAATTATACGTTTGTTGTGTGAATATTATTAGCATCTTCCAAACTTGCATAACGCGCTATACAGTTCGCTGCGCTTAAAATTAAAAGAAATCAAGGATGACGATGATGGAGGTTCCCGTCGAACTCTGCAACGAAGCGAGAGAAGCGACGAAGGACGAACCGGCGATCAGGTTGCAGTTATCCAACATTTCCAATTTTTGGGACGAAGTCATGCACGGAACGGAATGCAGACGTGAGATTTGCGGAGATTGCAAGAAGAGCACGCCGTGCAGCCGATGCGTGTTATTTTCATGCGTCGTCTGCGGCGAGATGTCCAGTCGCGCTCGGGTCGACCGGATGGTCGACCGATGTCGCGCTTGCAACAGCGACGCCGTTCGCGCCTCCAGACGGAGAGATTGCGTTCGCGAGGTTCTAAAATCCATAACAGTGGAGCCCGCGGTCTTGGATTTCGTGACGATCCTCAAACTCGTGCAGGTCGAGCTGGCTCATCACGATCCGTACGAGATATCCGTGGCAATGAACGGATTCGAGGACGAGGGGTACCGACTCGGAAAGACGTTCGCGAACCACCTTCTCGGTTTGCCTTCCCTGCAACGGTTGACTCTGGTGGACGTGCCGATCGTCGACTCTTTCGTGATGACCCTGATTCGAAAGAGGAACGTCTTCCTGCACGTTCGTTTGGTGAGATGTCGCAAGTTGAGGTTCTCCGCCGTCGTCGAAGACGAAGACGGCGGAGAGCGCGTATGCGACGATAACTCGCCTCCGATCCTCTGTCTGGAAGAGATGCACGTGTCTCCGATCAGGCTAGCGACAATCTTCGAAGGAGTCGTTTCGGAGATCGTGCTGAGAAATTGCGAGTTCGACGCGGACGAGCTCACGACCCTTGAAAAAATGAAGGTTGTAGTGGAATGATGTCGATCCCATGTATTTCAGATTTAGACAA
>NW_022703070.1:5973-7342 GCF_011630105.1 Anneissia japonica | reverse complement strand
TCGTATTTTTTTTTAATCGACTTTCAAACAAGCGTAGTCCGAGCGTGAATTTCGGACAGTCTGTTGGTGTAGTACGAGCTTCGACCCTCCTTCACGACCGGTCGGTAGCTTCCTGAATTGTCCATGCGTCTTTTAAGGCAGCAGCTCAGCAGGAAAAGGCTCACGATCAATACGGCGACCGCAAGACCTATCGTCAGCGCCAAACGCAACTCATCTTGGGCGAAGAAGTCCATGGTCGGTTAACTCGGTGTCCTCGAAAACACACTTATCCACTATGAAGTTTAGCGTTTGATCGAGTGACGACGAAGACCGCTACGATGTTTATTACGACTGCAATATTTTTAATGTTGCTATCGGTTTTGCCGGGCCGGTGCCGGAGGCAGTCGGGAAGTCTCGGAGATTTGAAGTTCGGTTCGAAAGGGAGGGACACGTTCGTGGTCGTGCCGGACGACGCGTCGGCGGAAGATCCGTCGTCTTGCGAGAAGTCGTCGTTGCTGAGCGTCCTGCCTTACGATCTGTGACCCGTCTTCCTGTCGAACGTGACAGTGCTGCCGATGTGCGTAGAGGGAATCATCGCGGTCGCCGACGGACGGGACGGTTGCAACGTCTTCTTGATCGACAGCCACGTGCACGTCGAAGGATTCGAGTTCCGCTGCGACGGGTACGTCGGAGCGAGAGGCGATCTCTCTTCGTTGGTGCGCGTGACCGGTGTTGGCAGGGCGTTCAACGTGACTTTGAAACGTTTGAGTTACACGAACGGCTCGAACGAGACTCACGTCGAGGTTCCCCCGAAAGTCGTGGTTCGGGCGTCTCCACTTCTTTCCGAAGGCACCATCCGTCTGAATCGTGTGACCGTCGAACGGGTAGTCGGAGGATCCGTGGTGCTGGAAAGAACTTCGGGGTCGGTCGCCGTCTCCGATTCAACCCTGCTGGAGACGATCGGAAGCGAAGACACGAAGATCGATCGAAAATTCACTCCGATGTTGAATTAGGACCAGTGGGGTGTCTTGAGAACGGCGAAGTCCGCGGACGTGGAGAAACGTTCGTGTACTCTGGAGATGATCGGATGCAGCGTGGCGATCGTCGTGTCGTTTTTCGTGTTCGCCGCCATTTGCGCGGGAGCCAGGATGCACTCCGCAAACCGTACGGCGGCCGAGAAGGCGTTCATCGACAAAAAGGACGAAAGCATGTCGGCCGCGTTCGAAAAAGACGATCACGAAGAGACGACGTTCAATCTGCGTGAAAGAAGTGCCTTAATCTCGTCGCCAACCGCGCGTGGGTGACGGATCTGTTTCCCGGATCCAACCTGTGCAGCTGGTACACCATCTCCCGGTGAACGGACTTCAAAAAAAGACGAGAGCATGTCGGC
>NW_022703070.1:2382-4703 GCF_011630105.1 Anneissia japonica | reverse complement strand
TGCTTGATCGAGATGAAGATGTCGGAATGCCAAATTCCGGACGGCATCCGAGTGTACAGAGCGTGAACATTGTCTTACTTCTGTCTCTTATACACATCTAGATGTGTATAAGAGACAGGCATTTGACAGTGTTCCGTCTCAGGGGGCACAATTTCATGTAACTTCCGTCGAGTAAATTCGCAGTCTGTCTGTCCAAAGTCGCTTTTGAGAGCACCGTGAAGCTTCCCCGAGTGTCACCGTCGTCGACGCACGTCGGTATGTACAGGTTGTATTCGTCGTTCTTGTTCGGGGTTATCTTCAGCCGCACGTTACCGTTGGAAGAAACGAACGGGACGGTGATTTCCTTGATGTTATTCATGTTTGCAAATTGTGGACTTAAACTCGGCGAGAGCGCCTCTTATAAGCCTTTTATTTGGTGGGAGATGCATCACACATGACGCCATGTGTACTTTCAATCACGACGCTTTCTGTATGGTTTCCGGATGAACGAGGATGCATGACACATGACGTCATGTGTACTTCGAATCACGAAGATTTCTGATTGGTTTCGAGTTAAAAGGAAATGTGTGACGTAGCGCAAAAACCGATGACGTTAGTCTCATCTTAGATTATTATAAGAATGGCCATTTTTTCGTACGAGACTCTTATCATTTCAAGATGAGCAGCCTCGCGTCGACATCGATGAACGAGGACGGACTCGATTACACGTTTGTGGAAGGGAAATTTTCGGACGATCTGACGTGCGGCGTATGTCTTCTCGCCGTCCGACGAGCGGTGCAGGCGCCGTGCGGCTGCCGGTTTTGCGAAGCCTGCATCAAGGGACGGACGCCCGGCTGCGACGGCGGGGAATAAGAGACAGAAATTACTCTGTCCGAACTGCGAAGAAAAGTTCGCCGAAGAGGAAATCGCACCCGATCATCACGCACGCCGGAAAATGTCGAAAGCTCAGATATACTGTCCCCACAAGGATCGGGGGTGTTCGTAAACGTTCGCGCTGAAAGAACTCGGACGGCACCTGGAATTTTGCAACTACTTTCCCGTCGCGTGCATGCATCGATCGCGGGGGTGTGCGACCAAGCTGCCACGCAAGGATCTGCAGATACATCTGGAAACCGAGTGCGAACATCGTTCGGTCGAATGCACTTTCTGCAAGTCACACTTCCCGCATCGCGACGTCGAGGCGCACCGACGGAGTTGTCCTAAATTTACGGTGTCTTGTCCGAACGACTGCGGAGCGGATGACGTTCGAAGGGAAGAGTTGAGAACGCATCTGGACGAACGATGCTCTCGGCAGAAGGGATGCTGCAAATTCGAATTTTACGGGTGCGATTTCAAGGTAGGTTATTATATATCTTTTTTTTTTTAATGAAAGTTTGTTCGAGATTGCTTTATGCAAAGAATACAAACGAATTTTTTTTTCCGACTTTCTCAATTTCAGGGCGTCAATGCGGAACTCGAAAAGCATGCTGAAGAGGGAGTCCAAAGCCATCTCGACATGACCGTGATGGCGGTAGCGCGGTTAAACGCCGAGTTGTCCGGAGCCGTTAGCAAAGTCGCCGAACTGAAAAGTCAGATGGACATCCAACTTCGAAAATTCGGCTGGGTCGACGAACTGGAAAGTCGAGTGGAAGCAGACCACCAGAAAAACGAAGAACTTGCGAAGCAGATAGCATCCATCAAGCTGACTCATAAATCGAAAGACGATCGTCTCGGTAAATTGCAGGTAACTACAGCTTGATATTTATTATTTGCTTTTCTTTTTTCTCGAATCGCTCGGAAATTTTAATGAAATGTTTTTTCTCTTTCTTTTAAGAGACTACTGGCGGGGCAGGCGGACAATATTGAAACTTTGGAAAATACGGCGAAGAAAGACAGAAAAGCGAACGAAGACATCCGACGGACGGTCGATTCGTTGCACGGATCGACGACAGCGTTGACGAAGAAGGTGGAAGAAATGGGAGCCATCGGTGGAACCGGGGGAAGAGGAGGAGGAATACTCCGCGGACCCGCGCAACAACAGATTTCGAACGTGCAGAAGGAAATGGACATCCAATCCGCACAGCTGTCGGAACAGAATTTGCGTTTTCAGATTCTGGAAACAGCCAGCTACGACGGCGTGCTGATGTGGAAGATAAATTCCGTGCGTAGGAGGAAGCAGGAAGCGGACAGCGGCAAAATCGTGTCCCTTTACAACCAACCCTTCTACGCCGGTCGGTTCGGATACAAGATGTGCGCCCGAATCTATCTGAACGGCGACGGAATGGGCAAAGGGACGCACGTTTCCATGTTCTTCGTCGTCATGAAAGGAGACTACGACGCCC
>NW_022703070.1:0-1978 GCF_011630105.1 Anneissia japonica | reverse complement strand
AGATGTGTATAAGAGACCAGTTGTAAAGTTGTTGTTTAAAATCCAAGAGATAAAACAAAAATATGTAGATAGAATGTAGAAAAAATAAAAGTTGTTGACAAAAAGAATAAATTGCGTTTCTATCTTTTCTTACCCGCGTTTTATACGTGTGTGTTTGTGTGTGTACGTCCAGAGAAGTGATGATGTTTGAACTTAGTGACTTCGTTACCCACGAAAAGTATATTGCCAATATTTCGATATCTTTGTTGACTTTCACGACGAACGTGACTCTAGAATCATTAGCTCCTGTCTCTTATACACATCTAGATGCACACTGGCACACAGATTCAGACTTCGTAACAAAATGAGAAGGAAAGAAAACAATTTAAACTTTTTTTCCCAATTTTTAATATTGTAAACTTTTCCAGTAAAATAACATAACATATTTTTTTTTAACTACTTCTTTCGAACTGGAATGAAGGCGCCTCTCCATGCGATTCGTTCGGTTTTGCCAAGTCTCGTCTGCCAAATTTCCATTAGGAACCGTTCGCAGTAAGCGAAGAGTGTCTCCCACCGCTCGTCGATTATCTTATCCGATTCCATGAAGGAGGAGAGTCTTTGCCCGAAAGAGCAAACCTCGTCCGGGTCTTCGCAGCTCTTAAGTCTCTGTTCCGCGCTGAGGTACAACCTCTCTATCACAGAATCGTGGCCTTGGACGGTGGTCAATATGGCGGCGGCGTCGACGTACCAGGAAACGTCGTCGTAATGCAAGAGTTCGGGTCCTCCACCACCTCCTCGGTATCCGTCGATGAACTCGAAGAGAAGCTTAGCGACGACGTCGTTTCTGGCTACGTTGGTCAGATCCAGCGTCAGAATCAGAGTTTCGACAGACCGAAAACCGGCCTGCAACAGGAAACATCTCCAAAGTCCGAACATGTAGCAGTCACGGCCCCACAGCCATGCGGATCGTCCGCTCTCGTACATGCTTTCTTTCTCTCCGACCCGAATGCATAAAGACAGAGTCATCTCTCCGGGAATATCGGATTCGAAATCGCGGATCAATTCTGCAGCCGACCTTGTCCTCTCTAACACACGTTCGACTCCGTCCTCGTACACCTTTATTCGCATAGTCACCGACATGATTCCTCTCGTGCTTCAAGCGTCCCCTTTTATATACGTCGTTCCATTTTTGAAAGCGAACGAGCCGATGTCGTCATCGATATCTTACTTACGTCATGCGTCACCGGACGAGAGGTGAAAGTGTTATATAAATAGAAGCTGGAGACGAGTTGCAAAAACCAGAATTGAATAATGTCGCAAGAAGAGATGTACTCGTCTTTGGTTGAGAGGGTGAAAACTCTGTGGTCCGCCGACTCGCTCGTTGTCGGGAACGTGTTGCGTGCGTTGGGTAATAGCAGGACGGAAAAGGTGACGATGTCGAAGGAAATTAGAACCGAAATGATACTACAATTGACTCTTTTGAAAAAGAATTTCGGTTCCTTGAAAATTTTGATGCTCGCCATAAAAAAGATGCAACCTTCGAGCTCGAAATTACACAGAGATCGGATGCGAAATTCCAAAAAAGAGGGAACCCAACAAGCCTGTTCGAAGTCTGCCAAGAAACTGCGCGAAAATATTTTCCGTCGTCGGATCGCAGAACGTTACAGAAAATTTTTCGCCCAACACCCACACTTGAAATCGACGGCGAGAGAATGCGAGACGATCCTGAAAAGTGCGACCCCTTGTTAATTGTTACAATAAAGGTTTGAAAATTTGAACCTTGTGTGCCTTTTGTGTTTCTTATACACATCTTGTTTCTTTTTTAGCGAATGTCGGCATAAGATCTGATCTCCTAGTATTATAGAGGGCGATCTACATGTTTCTACGTATGTCAACGCAATAACAACAACAAAAACTTACACGAGCATAATTATTTTTTTTTTTATATTTTACGAAATTTATTTATTCAAACGTCGAATAATGTACAATTACTATTATC
>NW_022703069.1:0-1266 GCF_011630105.1 Anneissia japonica | reverse complement strand
TTATTATTATTATTATTATTATTATTATTTTTACAGTATTATTATTATTATTATTATTATTGTTGTTGTTGTTGTTGTTGTTGTTGTTGTCACTATTATTGTCATCATCATCAAAATTATTATTGTGACGGTAACGATAGACAGCGAAAAAAAAAACTATAACAATCCCAGTAAGAGTAGAAGTAAATGTAACAGTAACACTGACAATAATAACAGGCCTACTTTGGCGGATTTTCTCTATTGTGTTCTTAAGCATCTAATGATGTATGTGACTCACGTTGTAACGTTACTCGATTCCCCTGGTTGTCATTTTTTCACCCTACCAAAGAAATGCGCACGATTAATATGGACAGCCAGGGTAAAAACACTTCAGGATTTTGTTAGTTTGCAAGCGAAATTTCTAAACATTTTAAACCATTAGCATCAGAAATAACCTTGAACTTATGATTACAACACACTTTCAGGATCTGAATGCAATATCGCGCAATGTACAACATTTTTAAGGCCGTATATCGGGCGCGCTTTAGATATGTAAATGAAGCGCTGTAAAGCATTCACTCAAGATGGAAAGCTCGGAATTTTAAAGATATACAGTAGTACTTTCTGTCATGAGCTAACAAAAAATGAAAAATGCAATTAAATATCTGAATTACTTAATTTGTGTATTTAAGAAAGCTATTAACTAAAAAAATTGAATTAGAAAACCGTCAATTATCGACGCAAATATAAATCGCATTTGCTGTATTTTTTTTTGTACATAGACCTTTAAATTGGTTTGTGAATAATTTAAGGGGTTGTGTAGTAAAATGTAAAAAAAAAAATCAGCGAAATATATTTTCTTTCGACCTTATTTGACCTTTGAAATAAGCAATTAATTGTTTTAAGTGACTTTTTTTTGGGGTTTCCCAATTGCTTCGGCAGGCAGTATATCATTTTCATTTTTATTGGAGTGGATGAGTGTGTACCAAATTATAAATGTGTGTTCTACTAAATTGATTTTTGAATTATTATTGCAAATATAATCATATACATTAAGTAGGCCTATTAAACGCTAATGATAGGCCTATCCTTTTTTTAGTCGATTATGACCAATACCGTACATCTGCAATTCATTTTTAAAGCAGCCGTTGAGAAGAGAGTAGCGTAACATTAGATTGTTGTAACAACAAATATTAGATAAACGTCTCCATAGTGATGCGCCATTATGGTAATTAATGTGATGATAGAGTTAGGCCTATCAAATTATATTTCAGAAATGGACGCCAA
>NW_022703068.1:0-1015 GCF_011630105.1 Anneissia japonica | reverse complement strand
TATAAATTTGATGAAAGGTATGAAGCTTTCACGAATAATGTGTGTTTGGTAATGGGAGATCGAATACATTATTATACATAATTATATTATAATATTAATAGTGATAATAATAATAATATTAGTAATAATAATACTAATTAATAACAATAATAATTAATAATAATAATAATAATAATAATAATAATCATAGTACGATAGAGAGGGCCATGGAGCGTATATCAGAAATTGCACCTGATCCATACAGCATAATTCATGTACAGTCTTCTGACATCAAAGACTGGATGCTTTACAGTCAGAAAAGGGGGATTTTGAGGGTGAAAATGTCCTTCAATGGCCAAAAATTCGACTGGACCAGCTTTATGCAGATCCATGTCAACAAGTGTAAGCCTGATGAGATCAATTTTAAGTTAAATCAATTTAAAAAACAAAATGAATTGAAAAAAAAAAATTCTATTGAATTGAAGGTGGTTAATGCCATTGGGCCAAAAAAAAAAAAAAAAAAAAAAAAAAAAAAAAAAATTCTTGAGCATCACCGCACCCATCGAAGTAATAATCGGGCTCGACGTTGCTTAACTTCGTGTTTGTTTATTTCACATTTATTTTATCTCTCTCTATCTCTGTCTCTATCTCTATCTTCATCTATCTATCTCTCTCTATCTGTTTCTATCTCTCTACTCGAGATCTCGATCTCTAGAGATGAAATTTTTATCACATGTACAAATTAAATTTTTACCACATGTACATAAACATAGTCTGAACACATTTCTGAAATTTCATAAATTTCGAAAAATTGTAAATAAGTAGAAATGGCGGAGATTTTTATTTCGATTTTTTAAATTTAACTGTGATGCTTTTTGAAAATTCAAATGACGATAAAAAAAATTTTTGCTATGGAATCGTTCTATTCATTGGTTAAAAACTGTATTTTAGTGAAATATCATTCAATGAGTTCGATGATCGAAGTGTTGCACTGTTGGTGCACCCTTGTCTACGGCCATACTACCTTCAAAACACC
>NW_022703067.1:0-871 GCF_011630105.1 Anneissia japonica | reverse complement strand
TAGGTGGAGCAATGCGAAAGGTGTCATCATCGCAACGGACGCGCGCTCCGTCGCGGAGGGCAGTTAGTTAAACTTGGTGTGCTACTTTTTCCAACCCGTATTCATTACTTGGATTATGCCCAACCCGGCTCGAGAGGAAAAAACGTTGGCCGAAGTGTGCGGGTTGATTCATTCTCTTTGTTTGCGAAACGTAACCGCGCGCGACGAAGGTCTCTACGCTTGTTCCGGTTCTAACGGCGTGGTGAGCAACTCGGTGAAAGTTCTCGTCGGCCAGGAAGCGAGACTGTCGACGTCCGTGGACCTGTTCTGTGAAAGGACGACCGCGGTAGATTCTAAGGCGCAGCAGATGGAGAAAGTTTCCTTGTTTCCCGAGGTGCAGATACCGAAAGTCAGGGGAATGATAATCCTGAGATGTACGACGACGCGGTCGACCTTCTCGGTGTCTTGGACGAAAAACGGCAAGGACGTGAGCGACGACAGGAGTCATCGTCAAGTATGCAATGACGGTCACGAACACATGCTGATCATCGTCAACGTCAAGTTGCGGGAAACAGGATTGTACGGTTGCTCGTACGGGCAGAACACGGCGAACGCTTGGGTGGAAATCGCGAAAGCCGACGCACCTCCCCTTCTCGTCGAATATCACGCGAACGTGTGTAAGGACAGCGTGTTCAGCATACCCGACCCCGCCGTCCAGGTGAGAAGAAACGGCTCTCTCGCCTGCTACTACTTCGACAGAGGGCTAACTTTTCTGTCAGGAGGAGCGACCGAAAATTGCTACGACTTACCTTCTCCGACAAACTCGAATCTTCCGAGGAGCCATCCGTGCAACGCGTTGAAAACCGAACTAGACGTCGTGATCGAGAAAAAC
>NW_022703066.1:0-617 GCF_011630105.1 Anneissia japonica | reverse complement strand
ACTAGTTTTATACACAAAGTTCAATTGAATTGTGTAGAAAACAGTTTACACAGAATCTATTACGTATAAATCCTACTGTATATTAAAATTTATTATATAATTCTAGAATTGTCAGAAGCGGGTTTCTCTTCACCAAGGAATGTAAATGGGAATCTGGTGGGGTTACCTGCTCCTGCGCTGATTACCAGCAGCAACACTTAGCATGTGGACCCACTGACAAGGGGAAAAACTTCAGTGCTTCGTAACTGAAAAGGAAGAAGCTATACAAATAAGGCAAAAAATGTATATAGGCCTACTTATATAGGCTTACTTTAGCGTCACCACCCCCCACCTGAATTTTCAAGCAAAATAAAAAGTTTAGAGGCGGGAATTTTGTTTAATTAAAACAATGAATATATTGTCCAGGATATTCTAATCAAAATAAGTATAGACCTATTTTAAGTGAATTAAAACAATGATTTCACCAACTAGGTGTAATATTTATTGTAGGCCTATTGAAAATATTTATTGTAGGCCTATTGAAAATGATTAATGGCCTAACAACAAATTTTATGTTGCAGATTTGTGTAATATTTCCATATATGTACACGATGATGTCATATTACACCCAAATATAG
>NW_022703065.1:0-524 GCF_011630105.1 Anneissia japonica | reverse complement strand
CGATGCGCTTTTGTTACCGTTATCGTCATCATCATCATCATCATCATCATCATCATCATCATCATCATTATCAACACAATCATCATCATTATTCAGCATCATCACTGTTGCTGTTACTGCATGGTGTTACTTTTGTTTTTTACTTTTAGATTTTGGTTAATATTCTAAGTTGATATTGTGTCATTTATTGGAAATATAATATAATTTCTTTTAATTTTCACAAATTAATTTGAAAATGTTGAAAATAAACAGATGATCTCTTAATAACATAATCATCATTAGTAATAATTATTACCTTCTCCTGTATAGAGCATAGAAGAACAAAGAAGGACGATAGTGCTGGGAAAGGTCAGTTTTAACTGTTTTTTCGTCTGCGGTAGAGCAAAATCTGTGTCCTCGGTTGTGAGAACAGCATTAAATAGAGTTTGTTGTACCACCCAATGAGTGTCCGTTGAACCATGGTTTTATATCAATAATGTCAAAATGTGTTGCCCTTTTGCGCTGGTGCAATCGCATAATCAACA
>NW_022703064.1:0-3999 GCF_011630105.1 Anneissia japonica | reverse complement strand
CACACAAAGGCGTACGCTACGCCAGGCTTAAGCCAGCCTTACGCCGTGAGTGTGAACATAGCCTATGAGCTCCTTCTAGTCTTTGAGCTGACATGAAGGTTATCATCTGGAAATTATCTTATTGTGGTATAACAATGTGTATTTCTTTAGGCACAAGTGCCAAGGATATTCCAATCAGCAAACTTAATCACTATCCTAGGTGACATATCCATATTGATTGACAGAGCAACATTTTAGTTTCATTATCATTTTCACTGAATGAGAATGTTGAAACGCAAAAAAATGGTCAAGTAGATTATCCTATTTTGGGAGCTAGTGCCCCCTCACTTAATCATGGATCAAGATTTTCAAAGAAGTTATACATTACAGTAGAAAACCTCTTAAAATCAAATATTTCTAAACATTTTAAAGATGAAAAAATTTTAAAAGCTGACATGACTTGTGTTCTTACCAATAACTTTGACATTTGACCCTTTGGCTGATGCCATAAGAGACGCTTGTACAGTGCTCACTCCCTTTTCTGGATACAGTACAACGACTGATGTGTTTTGACCTTTCAAAAAATCATAGAGGAGCTTGAAGTTTAGTCATATACTGTATATCATGGAATGATCGGTTCTGGGTGAGATAAAACATAAAAACTTCCATTGTGAGTATGGCATTGTCCCCATATCTGTTCACACAGTGACAAAAGTTAGTTTTTGAGAAAACCTTCAAACTCTTTCCCAATATTTGTTCCTCAGTGCATGCTTTATCAGTTGCATGCCCCCTACCCAGATTTTTTTCTGGGTCTGCCCCTTTAAATGCCACACATATGTTGCAAATTTTCATTGGATACAATACCTGAATATTTACTAAATCCATCAAGTACAGCACTACCAGTATCACCTGAAGTTGCGACAAGTATCAGGTACCTGTAAAAGAATGTTTGTATTGTCTTATAGTACCCACAGTACAAATGAAAAACAGGGCCCAGGAGGACCCAGAATTAATTTGGCCAATATTCAAATACATTGAAATCATGACATTAATTATAGAGAATGATTATGGGATGACTTGTAAATGCACCAAACAAAAAGTTATGAGTTTATAACAGAAGAAAGAGCCAAGGAAGCCTCTGAACCTGAAGAACAGAGTATGTTGGCAAGGCTTTTGTCTGTTAATTGAAAGGCTAATATTTTGAAAACTTGTATTTTTCCCTAGGCTTTCTGCACTGCTTTTCTACTTACCATGCACGATATAAATGGATACCTGTACTGCAGTAGTAACCACGAAGATAATGGACCTTTCCACAGTGTCAACAACTGACCATTCAGAACTGGGCCAGAAATACACGCAAGTCCCACAAACAAACGTGTTGTCCCACAAAACGCATGTGTTTGCTTATGTTTTTACAATGTCGTTTTGTGGGACCTTGAAACAATATTAAAGTGGCGTGGAGGAGAATGGTGTATTGAGAGTAGAGTAAGAGAAAATTGCACATTGTGCATGTTACCAAAATGCATCTAAGATTGAGGGAACTTTACAAGTTAATAACCTTTGGAATAAACTGCCGCATATTCATTTATTCATTTATTGGTCATAGACAATTAGTAGAACACTGAACCTAGAGGAAATGTATTAAAATACAATCATCATCAATCATAAAATGTCCTGAAAATTATCCTCACCTTGTGTTTGCAGATTCTCTTTTAACCGCATTTGAAAAAAACTGCGGCATTAACTGGAGAGCAGCATCTTTGAAAGAAGCTGAAGGTCCATGGAACAACTCCAGAAGATGTTGGTTCTTCTCTAAAGGAACAACTGGAGTGACAACCTTACAGTTAAAACTGTCAATGTTGTAAGCAAGATGGACCATGTTACGTAATTGTTTTGGATGAACATCTGAGGGGTGAATTAGACTTTCTAGGATACGAAGAGCTCTCTCTGGATATGTCATCTCCACTAGACGTTGCCACTGCTTCATTGTGAGGAATGGCATTTTACTTTCAGGGACATATAGACCATTATCGTGTGCAAGACCTTGTATGACAACTTGATTAAAATCTGCAGATGTCCCACCAGGAAACTTATATCCTCTTGTGGATACATAGCCAGTTCTGTTACGGAACCTTTTAACAGCTTGGTAGAGTTTTTCAGCGATGCTGTCAAAGGATTCATCTCTTTCACAAATTACTCTGACATCATAGTTTTTCTCATAGAACTGCTGTCGATATGCTAGGATCTCTTTCATTGTCATTCCTGCACCCTGGCCAACGATTCTGTTGACTTTCATGGCTTCAAGTCGTTCAAGAATGTCCATACTGTTGGCATCGATAAAAACGACTACTCCGGATTCAGCAATATAACGCATTGCTTCAGGGTGAAGCGGATTAGAACCAGTCAGGGAGACGATTGTGTTGGAAGCTTTAAACTGCAAGAGTGCTTCTCCTTCAGCCTCTAAAAATCTTTCCCCTCCAACTTCACTCAGCTAAAGTTAATAAAACCACACGTTAATAAAACCACACATAATGTTATCTTGTCCAAAAAATAGTTTTAAAAATGAACAGTAATAGTCATCACAAACAATAATAATAATTCTTTAAACTCTGTCCACCTATCAGATTTTATGTGACTGATTTGTATGATTTGCCCATGTATGGGCTTGTTGCACCCAAATATGGGCAAATTTGATAGTTTGGACAAAGCGTTAATGATATCTTTTATTTAAACTTTGAAAATCTGGAATGATGTCCCACAGAGGAGAATTTTGTCAAATTTAGTAAAATTCAGTAGTTAAGTGTTATTACATTATCATTGCAGTGTAAGACATCTAAAAATAGGTTGTGTCTATTGCCTTGTACTGTACTATTGTAATTCATTACCATTCATTTCCTTATTGTAACATAATTAATACATAGAATATTTATTTGACTATTTAAAACAAACAGTGTAAACCACATTGGTAATTATATAAACACAAGAGACCATGTAGAATTCAAGAGTAATGTTTGGAAGCTTCTAGATACTTAAGTACTGTAGAAACAAGAAGCCTATTGGGTAATTATGATGTAATGTGACAAATGAGGAACTTTGGTAATATAGAATGCTTCGGATGGCTCTGGAGTTCTAGGGCTCATGTATACAAGATGAGAGGTTTTTCCTTCTGGAGCTTTTTCTGAAACAGTTCGTAATCAGGGGCGGATCCAGAAATGTCCAAAAGGGGGGGGCCGGAAGCGGGCCGAAAGTTGGGCCGATTGAGACAACACTGTCGTAGGGGGTCTGGGGCATGCCCCCGCGAAATTCTTGTGTTCTAGATGCCCGAACATAACATTTGAGGCATTCTGGGCTATCATTTTTTTCTTTTTCTCTCTTTTTTTTCTTTTTTTTTTTTTTTTTACCTCCCTAAATCCGCCCCTGGTAATTGTATACTTCTGCACACAATGTTTGATTTCAAACATTTAGGTAGAACCAAAGAATTGAACTCTTGGTCTCGGGGTTATGTCGTTGAAATGCAATCCTCTTATTATTAAGTATCTCCAAAAGTACTACCATGATCTAGAGGGCGTCCTTCAAAAGGCGTTCTCATCAAAAGTGAGCTGCGTATCTATGATGCATGTTCAAGTTTTGAACATTTTTTCTGCGCCTCCTACCTCGTGGTAGTAGTACCCATCATGCACCTCCACCCGATTTACTCACTCTCACAAGGTTAACTGCCAGACGATAACATAGTGCATATGCCACCGAGGGGGAAATGGACACTACAGACACTCAGATATACCAGGATGGTGTCTGACGGGAATAATGTACTTTTACCTTATCAGAGCTTCATGGTAAAAGCAATATTGTTCTTGTTTTTATGTTTATTTTCACAACAATAAAATTAGAATAAACCTTAAACTTAAACTATAATATTGATAAAAGATTATATTCAAAATGTATGTGCCAAGAAGTCAAATACTCACTTTCTGTGACACTTTCATCTGCCAGAAGGGTTCCAGATGATCATCATCAATATCC
>NW_022703063.1:3014-4765 GCF_011630105.1 Anneissia japonica | reverse complement strand
TTTAAAACCGCCTGTTAGTTGGTAATGCCACACGAATTTTCCCTTCGTATAACCTATATATATATTATATATATATCTTTTTATTGGTGATCCGCTAACGTTAGCGGATCACCAAAAAAGAAGATGAAGATGATGATGATGATCCTGACAATAACAATAGGTGATCCGCTAGTGTTAGCGGATCACCAATAAAAAGATGATCCCTGACAATAACAAGAGGTGATCCGCTAACGTTAGCGGATCACCAAAAAGATGATGATGATCATGACAATAACAAGAGGTGATCCGCTAATGTTAGCGGATCACCAAAAATAAAGGGACACGTCCGAAAGTGAATTGATTTAGCTATAACATACTCACAAGTGAGAGACAATCAATCAAGATTAGCGAGTATGTTCAAACGAGTATAAAAAGTAACTAGATTTAAACTCGTCACTGAGGACGAGTTAGGTGATCCACCGTACTTTGACCCTCACGAAGCACGCGCAGTTCTGATTGAAAAGTATTATATGCTAAAACATGCTCTATTTAAAGAGTAATTTTGAGCATTTTTAAAAGGAATTTTAAAGGAAAAGAGTAATTTTGAGCATTTTAAGGAGTTACGAATGTGTACACATACGTCTTAACGTCCGTGCGCACGGTAGTATTAATACAGTGTCAGAAACCCAACACATGTAACCGAAACGAAATTTCCAGCTTCAGTACGTGCTGTGGGCGTGGAAATAAGCGTACGGCGCGTAAATTTTGAAAAGTTTTGGAATATTTAAAATGACCTGAAACGTGCTTTAAATTATCTTAAAAGTGATATTAACAATTTTAAAATGTTAACGCACAAGTACGAATAGCTTATACGACGTGCATGACGACGGTAATGGCACATGAATTTAAACCTTGTCAAGTTTAATTTAAAACCCCCTGTTGGTTGGTAATGCCACACGAATTTTGCTTTTACAGTATACGAGCTATCGGTCTGATAGTGTCGAAATACAGTCTGCCGCCCTCTATTTTCAAGGTGTTTATATCTTCCAAGAAAGAAAGATGAGAAGGCTCCAAAAAAAAAACATTATTTTTGACAATGATGACGTCATCAAAATAAAAAAATAAAGGGACACGTCCGAAAGAGAATTGATTTAGCTATAACATACTCACAGGTGGGAGGCAATAAATCAAGATAAGCGAGTACGTTCAAACGAGTATAAAAAGTAATAACGTCATAAATAAAAATTCAATTTTTTCTTAATTCAAATGGAAATATGATGACGTCACAATGTCCGATCAGCCAATATGATCTATAAAATCGTATCTACAACTCATGTGCTTTCAGAATATGTAATAAAATTTGGAAGTCACTTTCATCCTAAAGAGCTGTAACTGATTAAAAGTAGGCATAATTTTAAGTATGCATAATTGTTGACGCAGGCGTACGCGCACGTTAAGTCGCGCGAACGGAAAATTAGGGTACCTGACATTCAACCTTGACCTGAAGATTTTGCTCACTTAATATGATCCAGAAATAAAGAATGGTTAAGATGATATGGGCTCATGAACGTTTTGAGGAAAGAAAGATGTGGGGGTCAGAAAAAACAATTTTTTTGACCATGATGACGTCATCAAAATGTAAAAAGAAGTCAAATACCTAAAAGAGAATTGTCTCAGCTATAACATACTCAAAGTTGGAAGACGATCGATCAAGGAAAAGCGAGATACGCTCAAATGCGTATTTTCAAAGATGACGTCATAGCTATAAATCA
>NW_022703063.1:0-2036 GCF_011630105.1 Anneissia japonica | reverse complement strand
CTTTCACTGGCCTTTGGCTGAATGTTTGTAAGAAATGTACCAACCGGTAACGAAACCGGTCGCCGTCTACCTAGAGTAAATGGTGCCACCAAACGAAGCTGAAGTTTTGCGACTTAATCACCTAAATGTGGATTGTGTGGTTAGTAAATTCCATAGCCATACTGTCCATCGCGCACACTAAACTATGTGCTGATGGAGCATTTTGGGGGGAAATGGACTCTCCTTTTTTTTCATCCCAAACAAAATATTATTAATAAATCAACATAGTCCATCTCAGTCATCATAGCCATGGAGTCACAAAATTAGGCTAGAAGTTTGTTTTCAACAGCAGACACACTACAGAACGGAGTGCGTCAAAACGAGTGTTTGTTAATGTTTAGTGATAAAGAATCATGAAACGTTGTAGAATAACTGACTTTTTTTTCGTCCGCTGTTGCAAAGAAGAAAACGACAGATAGTCCTGGTGGGTTATTGATTTTAAAATCAATTAGCCTAGCCTAGATGTTGACTAGCTAGGTTCGCTCCTTGTTCATTTAGATACAGAATTATACCCCGACGACAACAAAGTGGGCCTAGGCCTAAGTACAATAGAACGTACTATAGGTAGGCCTACTAGGCCTAGGCTTTTGTTGTAAAAGTTGAAGTGCATGTACAGGATGCGCCATAGGCCTATATTTAAAAAAATACATTTTGTTAATTGGTTGGACTGGGACGGACCTAGGCAGGCAGGAGAGCTTTACCGTCGGAAGTCCTGGGATTCGACGATGACGTCCGTGCACGTTTACAAACGCCATTGATTAGAATGAAAATAGACGCGCTGAATTTCGTTTTTTTGTTTTTTTTTATGAAAGAAAGAATTTATCGAACATTTATCTACATAAAAACAAGAATAATATTGTAGAAATTGTATTTCTAAAGATGCATATAATTCATATTTCATTTTGTAGACAATAAATATTCAGTAAGATACCGTATACTAAAAACGATTATTAATTCTGAAATGTGCATCTCAGCTATTATTAATCAGTAGGCTATGTATTATGTTATAAAGTCTTAAAATAATAATTGAATTATGCTATATTTTGGGCTCTGACTTAATTTAACGATGGCCCTATCAGTAGTAATGGCAGTATTTGTGCTTTTTTTTAAGCCATGTAGTAAAATAGTACTATTATTATGAGAGTCAAGAAGAAGTAGTAGAAGAAGATTCGAAGAGGAGGAGGAAAAAGAAGAATAGCTTTTTTTTTTATAATAATAAACGTTTTGAGTATATTGATATTGATTATGCGATGAGCTTTTTTTTATATCTTTCGGTGTGATTTAAACATGCGAATTCTCAGAAAATATTTTCTAATTTTATTATATTACCACCTTTTCATTACATACAGTAGATCTTTTTCAAAACATAGGCCAAACTGCTTTTATAACATTATTATAGACCCATTAAACACAAAAACTGCTCTGGCTTCGCCCCCGATCCCACCGTGGCCCCATGCACCTGAACCCCACCAGGGGTGGCGACAGCGGGGGGGTCCGTCGGGGAGAGCTGCACCCCCCGTCGGGGAGAAAAAGCACAATTCGTCGGGGAGAAAAAAAATTATATGTATTTTTTGCATATTAGTAGACTCTAATATCGATTTAATAAGCCTTTGAAACACCTGAATTGTCAAAATTTTCGGGGGCTTCACCCCCAGGACCACTTTTGGAACCTATTAATTGAAGCTCGACCACGCCCAATTTGCTTTCGGGGGGAAATCCCCCCACCAGGCAAATCCTGGTGCCACCTCTGGACCACACGCCCAGAGAACCCCCCCTTGAAATGACCTGGCTACGGGCCTGCTTTGACCCTCAGGAAGCACGCGCGGTGCTGATTGAAAAGTTTCATAATATGCTAACATATGCTGTAATTAGTTTTCAAAAAAGAATAATTTTGAGCATTTTAAAAGACTAACGCATGCGTACACTCACGTCTTGACGCCCGTGAGCACGGTAATGTCACAAAGAGTGACTCCTGATATGAATAATGTGTCAGCAAC
>NW_022703062.1:0-2093 GCF_011630105.1 Anneissia japonica | reverse complement strand
ACCACTAATTTCATCTGTTATTCTGCTGTTATGTAATAACATTCTTGTCATGCTCTCTGGACGATTATCTTTTCCGCCGCACCACCATTCGTAATTTGCGGTTTCCTGATGTCCATATATAATCATTTTTCATTTAAAATGTACCTCTTGAATTTAATAAGTTTTCATAATAACCACTCGATTTTCATCTATTTCTTTAATTTCCACTCTGTTTTGATAAGCGCCCCGTTCGAAAAATTTGGGTCATGCAGAAAAATAATATAAAAGTAAATATGAAATTTGGAAATACAGTAAATACATTTTACCACGTCATAAAAGTACGTACATTTAATGAAGAATAGCCGGCCCTGATTTATTTATAATTAGTACAGAAATAAAACAACATGTTACGGTAATTATTACAGTGTCAGATCCAGGAATTCAAAATAGAAGGAGCCCAAGGGACTTAGACGGATCATAGACCACCTCAGCCCCACCATGGTTGGGCTGAGGAAGAAAAATTTATGATGTGGCACCTCTAGATGGCCAGCAGAATGGGACTCTCAGACCTAATTTAACTACAATTTTGCTTTTCTTCTCGATTTTCTTGTAAATATTATTTTGAAAAATTTATTAACGACGTGTAAATAGCAAAATATAGAGCAGTTCGTGATATAGTGGAACGCCCCATGAGGGCGTCCATGAGAGTGATTTTCCTCCATCCGAGAGGCGGTGCTATGATTTGTTATGAGTGGTTGATAACTCTGGTAAGCGTTATATGGGCGACACAACTGCAGGTTCATGAATAATAGACCTTTCCGGAGCGTCAATCAAACTTAACAACTAACCTATCAGAACAGCGCTAGGAATGCGCGCGCGTCTCACAAACACACGTGTTGTCCCACAAACGCACGTGTTCGCGTAACCATGGAGGTATTGGTATTATGAATAATCTCTCAATAATACCTCCATGGTTTTAACGCTGCCGTCTTACGGGACCTTAGCAACAATATCCAAGGGGCGGAGCTTAGCGGAAAGGTCCATTAAGTAGTAGGAATAGAAATTGAATATTCATTTCACCTAGCGCTTTATGTTATTGTCGACAAGGTCCAGTCCTAGCCTACACACGAACTTTTTTCTGCTTGGTGTAAAGCAACAAAGTGAAATTATATCGTCGCTCAATCAAAGTAGATTGTGTTAGTTCGTGAAATCACAGTAGCGCGTCAAAACGAGCGTGTATTGGTTGTCAAGCAATTTTGTATTCTTTACCACACAAAAAGTCCTTAACGACAGCAGCGCGTATTTTGACGCGCTTTTTTGATTTCACGAACTAACACAATTGAATTTAATTGTGTTAGTTCGTGATGTGAGCGACGATATAGGCCTACCTAGTATTCTTTGTACGTACTATACCTTGTATACTAAGTAGTACAAAATAATATAAACAGGAGCTACCACCAGCGGCAGTAGGCCTAATAAACAATGGCCTATGTAGCCGCGCCAGGCCCATGTCAATGACAATTCTAGGCTACCACTTCACTGGATGAAGGCTAGTCCAAAGCCTAAGGTGTGCCTCACCTAATATTAATAAATTACCTCGCATTGCCGCTCTACTGTAGGGCATAGCTAGGCCTAGTAAATCTAGGTAAGAATTATATTATAATTTATATGGTGATGTAGGTCTGACATCTAGGCCTAGGACGCTTTGGCTACGAATCAATTATTATTCTACAAACACGTTAGTACCGACCCTTTCTCAATTATTTTATATTGTTCATATCCATATTAATTTTAGGGTGTTCAGGACAACACCTGCAGTAGTGGTGCCCATATTTCAGTAGCGGTGCCTATGTTCTTTTTAATTTTTGTTAAACAATTCTTTATATTGTATATTATATATATTGTATATATTTTTGTTATGTTTAAACTGTACCACTTTGAAAATCAGTGTAATAGTACTGAAAGTGCCTAGAATAAAGAATAAATAAATAATAAATAAATAAATTTAAGGATTAATGTATAAAATAATAAACAACACCTGCAGTAGTGGTGTAACAGTGAATGTTCACTTCGGGAACGATGAATGATAGATCAGGGATAATATCTGTAAAACT
>NW_022703061.1:0-513 GCF_011630105.1 Anneissia japonica | reverse complement strand
GCGCTATTGAGATCAGACTCATCATTCATGCTGTCATTTGTGGACTGGGCACTCTACTCAAATTGATGGCTTTTAATTGGTTCATCTGAAACCAGCGAGTCCCTGCTTCTACTCACTCATTCCACTGTACATTCACTTGCAAAAGAATTTCTCTGCCTTTCGAAGAAAACTTCTGAAATTGATGGCAGTACATTTTGCTGGAAGGAATATAAAAGAAAAAATTGATTTATGAATAATATAACTAACATGTAAAGAGTGGGAGGCTATACAGGGGTAAAAAAAAGGGTGATATTATTCAAATACCAAATGTACAGGCCTTACATGAAGCGGCTTATTGTCCTGAATATTTTGGCACCTTTTTAAAGAAATTTGGTTGAAAAATGGGACAGTGAGGGCCAACAAACAAAATTGAGGGGGGAGGGGGAAAAATGAATCCCCCTTAAGCGGTGGAAATACATGAAAACGGTCGTAACTTCTTTATCTGAAGTCATATTTTAGTAATATAGTGTCTAT
>NW_022703060.1:0-777 GCF_011630105.1 Anneissia japonica | reverse complement strand
CCTGTATATATTGAGCCACATTTTCATACTGTACTATCAACTTCGCACATTACATATTTCAAAATAAATCCTCACAATTTGTTTTCTAAATCTCGGTCACATATTTGCTTCAAAAGGATTACTATTGAATGGGATTATAATACCATTTAATAATATTAAAGATATTTTGCAAGTGAAACAGGTACAGTAATACTTGTCTCTTATACATATAAATTTGGCATGCAATATAAACCAGATGCTGCAATATAAACCAGATGCGCAAAAAACAAAAACTTAAGTGTGTGGCATTTCAGTATATCTTCAGAAAAAAAAAATCACTAGATAAATCATTTTAAATTAATTCTTTTGAAATATTTTGGCCTCAATCACTTGCTGCAGAGCTCTGAGCATCGCCACCTTCTGCTAACCATGGATTGGACATGTCCATTTCATCATGTCCACACAGATGGAACTGTTTGCATCACATCCATTTGAGCCAGTCATTTGCTCCTATTGAGAAATAAGTATACAGTAGTTACAATAATGCAAAACCATGAGGTTTGTTAAAAAATCAAAAATGTTATCAAACATTGGCATTTGCTGCTTTATCAATAACATACCATACTGAGATACTGTATATTTTATCTGAATTCCACATTTCAACAACAGCTGAAAGTTAGGTTTGGAGTAACATATGCATCATGTTATTGTTGTGTAGCCTAGCTTCTAGGCATACAGTATATCAATAATAATCTTATTGTTACAGGAATTGGTGTTGGCTCTGATGATATACTGTAG
>NW_022703059.1:210-718 GCF_011630105.1 Anneissia japonica | reverse complement strand
GGATGGGTCCGCGAATCTCAGACGGACGTCGAGTACACGGACGCGTCCGCGATTCTCAGACGGACGTCGAGTAGGTGGACGCGTCCGCGATTCTCAGACGGACTTCGAGTGCACGGACGCGTCCGCGATTCTCAGACGGACGTCGAGTACACGGACTTTCCGCAATTCTCAGACGGACGTCGAGTACACGGATGCGTCTCTATTTCAACTTTTTCTGAATTTTGTTTTTTCTGAAACTGGAAATAATTTGTGTCCGCGGCCCGACGACGGACGTAAGGTACGCGGACGTCGAGTACACGGACGGACGTCGAGTACACGGACGAACGTCGAGTAGACAGAAGTTGAGTACACGGACGGACGTCGAGTACAAACTCGCGTCCTCGCACTGCCGACCGACCTCGAGTACGCGGACGTCAAGTAGACGGACGTGGAGCACACGGACGGATGTCGAGTACACAATCGAGTCCGCGACTCGCCGACCGACCTAGAGTACGCGGACGTGGAGTAG
>NW_022703059.1:0-186 GCF_011630105.1 Anneissia japonica | reverse complement strand
ACGGAGGGAAGTCGAGTACACACTCGCGTCTTCGATCCGCCGACCGACCTCCAGTACGCGGACGTGGAGTAGACGGACGTGGAGGAGACGACGGATGTCTAGTACATACTCGCGTCCGCGACCGCCGACCGACCTCGAGTACGCGGATGTCGAGTAGACGAACGTAGAGTACACGGACGGACGTCG
>NW_022703058.1:747231-756610 GCF_011630105.1 Anneissia japonica | reverse complement strand
TTTATTTATTCAAATTCAGGCACAAGGGCCACAAGATATACAAAACAGTGGACTTTAACATCACTATTCTAAGTGGCAATCCTTTCACAAGACACTCATTCACCCGACACGTCATTGGCCAATGCTATTCTATAGATAATGGAATACCACTACGCGTATGCAACAGATCGTTTTAAATAACAATCTGTTCAGACTGCTGCTGACAATCAGCAGATGTATCGTATAGCGTTCACATGGAGTGAAGTTTGGTTTGAGAAAAATTGCTGTTGCAGGAATCGTACCCAGCACCCTCTGGGATAGAAAACCAAGTATCTTAACCACCAAGCTATACTCCACTCTATTGGGACATGGTACTGTGCCAACTTATAGCAGGTTTGAAATTTAGGTTACAGCACCTACTTCATATCTTGGTTGGGGGCTACAAATCTGGATAACTTACCAAAACTTTGATATCTGGCGGAATAATGAATATGTAAATAGGGTTCAAATCGGTCTTCATAATACTCTTCACACCTTGTACATCAATATCTAATATACACATTCTTCTTTCATTAAGGACCAGGTTAACAGCCGCTTTACTGTGAAAAAAATAAAATTGACATAACAAAAATTTTTAAAAAGTATTTTGTTTTGCTTGTTTTTTTTTTTGTTCTTTTTCCAATTTATATTTATTCACCAAACAGCATATATGCCAACAATAGGATAAAATATACATCTAGAAATTACATCATTAAATACATTGGTCATTTACAGTACAAAAATATCAGAATAAAAGTCAAGGTAAAATTTCCAACAACTCAGTAAACTTCAATGATATGGGCAGGCAAGACTTTTTATAATCTTATAATATAAACTGTACACAATATAATAATATAAACTGTACACATGTAGTAATGAGAGGAAAAAATATATGTAAGTATGCAGTGAGAAAAGTGTAGTTTTTTGACATCATCTTCTGTTTTGTTTATTTTGTATTAATTTTCTAAATTATATACCTTGTGCCATATAGGTTGCCAGAAAATTCTGCATGTTCAATAAATTCCCCTCTCCCAATTGCCGACAACATGTCTTCTCGAGTTGTAAAATGATAATCTAAAGGGGAAAAAAAAACATTTTTTAACATGTATTAAGAATACATGTTCAAATTAAAAAATGAATGCATTAATAATAATTTCATCATCACTGTATATATAATTACTCTGAATATATTTAATTAATTAACTTGTTCTATCATTTTTCATTTGATGAAAATTTCTGATTAAATTGTCCTCGGGGGTTTATGGTAATGAGACGTTGGATCACTAACTGCTTGTAACAGCAAATTTTATTCAATCAACTTTTTTTGCATTTTTAAAAAGGTATTTTGCAAATACAAGCCTTATGAATGATATTTTAATAATTGACTACATGTAATACCTTTACTCATATTGTTTTTACTTAAACATTGTCAATATTTTACTATAAACATAAATAATTACATCATCACTAGTAAATACTAATTCATTATCAACAACTAGATATATCATAAATAAGGAGAATTGATAAGTACAGAAGGACAATTCTTTGGTGTATGCCAGCAATAAATCTATTTACCTGTTACACATTTTTAGAGAGACTTACTGTAGGTCATTTGGGCCATTTCATTAGGCCTGTTATCGAGACCTGCCATTGTTTCTGAATTTGATTTTATTGTGCTGTCAGCAAGTAATGATTAAATTTCAGTCACATCATTCAACTTCATGTTATAGAAGTTAACATATCATTGTTTAACATTTTAACTTTGTGGCTAGGCAGGACATTTGATGCCTCTATACCCCATGATGCATAGTTACCATTGTACAGTATAACTTTTTCTTGTGTTTTAGGCAAAGATGGCACTTTTTTGTCAATTGCAGAAATTGAATTGAAGATTTTAAACAAAATACTAGATAATCTAACCTTTTCAGTTGTTGTTTCAATGATCTTAGAATTTAAGCATTATCTAGGAAAAAATGTATTTGTGATATTCATTTTCAACATATTAAGTATTTCATGTTCTCAAATACTCTTTTTTTGTCATCATACAATTTCTTGACATATTCATTGTAATGACTAAATACAGTAAACTTATTGTTCATTATCATCATCTGCATAATCATCTTTATTATTATCTTGTCCTCAAGACAAAGCAATCATACTTAAAATTGCCAGGCATTTGGAAACACAACAAAGCAGTTCTTTTCAGACCTATCATTGTATAAATTTGTTTCAATCAATGATATACTTATTTCTACTGTATTTGTATCATTAAAACATAATAATCAAAGTAGACAAACTTGGTAACAAACATTGACCACAAAAACATACCTTTTCCATCGACTTCTGAGCCTCTAGGTTTTCTAGTTGTATCTGATGGGAGAAAAAAAATACAGTAAAACATGTATTATAAAGTGGGGCCTTTTTTACTGTCAAAGGTATGGTGCAGTCATAAAGATTTTGTTTATATTTTATACTGTATTTTTAATTTTTAATTAATGGATATAAACACACCACAATTTTATTTTTAACATTATACAATAATAATGATGTTCTGATTTATGTAGCGCCTTATACTCTACAAGTCCAGTATAAAGCGATTGCAGCTTTATTCCCCATGTATTAAAAATTGGATTAATATATTGGCAAATTAGCACAATATGCCACCTACTCTTGGGGAGTATATTTAGACAATGCGACAAGCAATATGACACAATATTCTAAAACGTTCCCAATATACTATGGAGTGGATAAAGACAAGTATGTAAAGTGACTTGTTCAAGACAAGCAAATTCACAGCAAGAGATGAAGAGTCCCTGACCTCAGATTGAGTGCCTGAAATACAACTGCTGCCACAATAATGATAATAAATTAATATATTTATATACAGCAGGACATACCATTGTCTCCAAGCATTTAAACTATATAAACAAAGGAACAAGACAATGCAATTAACTAATCTACAGAGGTCTCAGCCAACAATGTTGAGCGATCATCACTCTCTCAATGTTGATGTTTATCTCATTTACTCCACATAAGTCAGTAAGCCCTCTGTAAGTTAGGCACTGGTAGTTACAACCTCTGGTTTGGATTCTGACTCTGCTACTCTGCACCATGGAGGAAGTAATGCTAACAATACACTCAGGTAAGGAAAAGGTTGGGCCAGCACTGCACTGGACCGCAGTTGCAAAATCCAAAGGTTAAAATATAGCATAAGCATAAAAATATTACAATGTGAAGTGCTGCGAAGTACAACTGCATATAAATGTTCTTCGAACAAAATTATTTATGCGAGTCAAGTGAAAATAATGAATAATAAAAATATAACAAATAATAGAGACATGACCCATTGTCTATATTAGAACACTTCTCATTGGGTAACAAAGTCGTAATTTTTCATTTTTGTCAAAAAGTGTCTATAGTGGTGAATTATGGTTTAGGTTTTTTTTAATAAAGTTTCAAAAATTTCTATGTATGTGGAAAATGTAGTTGATTACCAAAGGTTACAATTTTTATTTTGAAGACTGGATGGTCTAGGAAGTGTACATTTTTTTATGGGGCAAGTTTCCAAGGGCGGGTTTTCTAGGGGTGAGTTGACTGCCAAAGAGTGTTGCCAAAGTGCGAGCCAGCGTGTTATTTGATCAGAAGAAGTGCGAGACATCGCAAGTGTGAGGCAGCGAGCCATGATGTCACGACAATAGATACGAGTCGTTACTCGAGTTGTGCGAGGTATCGGCTGAGATTTGTGGAGTACAATTCAAAAAACAACTATAGGTCTAATAATGAATTATTGTGATGTTAAATAGACAATGTTAGCTATCAAGGAGCGACGTTGTTTTTCATTGGGACCTTCGTCCCTTCAAGGCTAGGCCTATACCATCCTAGCTAGTCTAGGCCTAGAGTAGGATAGGGCTAGCGCGACATGCGGACGTTAGTATGTGTTGGTTAGTCTACAAACATCGCCTAAAGTAATTGATTTTACCCGGCAGAACGAAAGAAGGAAACTCCAGGTTTCAGTCGTCTTAGGCCCTTGTTTTTTGACAAGCTATTTTCTCAAAACTACAATGGCTGAGCTACGGCCCAATGAATTAAAAATTTCATAACTTTGCTAATACCCAAACAATTTTCATAAAATAAACACCTTTTTATTTAAGAAGTAATTTTAATTTTGCTGGTCACATAGAGAAGTAGAGTAAAACTCTATATACAGTGTCTATGAAAAAACATGTAAAAACATTGTGTGTTTATACACAGAAAAGCCTTCAATCTCCTCTGATACTGCAAATATGTACAATTGAAAATAAGAATGGATATTCAAACTTACGGCTGACTGAAAATCCAAATACATCTTTATATTTGGATCTGCATATCCTCTGTCTCTTATACACATCTAGATGTGTATAAGAGACAGATACAGTACTCTTGAAACAGCTCTCTCCGTTTGTTAATGTAATGTAATAAAATGTAATTTGACAGTTGAAAGTGCTGATACAAATTATGTTTATGAGGTAAAAATACAAAAAGATAACATCATACAGAATATCATGGAATTGCACTAAGACATAAACAGGACAATTTAATCGATATGACTGCCAACACACACAAAGATGATACAGTACAATTTAAAGAATAACCAGCATCTCAATTGACAGTATTAGCTACTGAGCAGCTCGTATATCCTTCCTATAAATAGCTTCCCTGTAACACAAGTACTGTGCAGTACATACACTGTAATCAATAGTATAATATAAGAGAATGTGAGGAGGGGGGAGGGGTGGGCACACACCCTCCAGTTAAAATTAATGAACATTAACACTAATCCCACTTGTTAAAAATACATAACTCTTTGATGTTTTTACATTATTATTTTGAACTAACTTGATACCAGTACAAAACCCATGAAAGAAATTTGAAATATTAAAAATTGGTATTTTTATACTCTTTTCTGTTCTCCCAATCATTATTTAAATAGGACATTCTTTCGCATCATTCAATCGTTCTTTATTAAATATTAAAATTACATGAAAGAAAGTATAAATAACAAACAATACAAGTCAGTAATTAGAATTTCTGTTTCTTGACACAGGGTTCCCGGAACGCCGCCATCAGCGGCATGTGCGAAGCACAACTCAGAGCCAGTAGTGGAACGTGAAATTTCGATATGGTTTCGTAGTCAGATTTTCGAGAAAAACTTCAGCTACCCGTATTTCTCGACTGAGACGTCAGTGAGAGCTGTAATTCTTCTACCCTTAATTCGTATTAAGGGAATTTACGCCCACAAACCTTGTAGACTTTATTAATATTTTGGTTATAATAGAAAATTTTTATTTTTTGGTGATGTCACTCACAAAATAGTTAGCATGGATACGTCATAAGCTAGATTACGTCACCTTTTCCTGGTAAAGCAAACTTTCCCGGCATGCTTTTTTGATTGATAAACAAACACCACTGCTTTGCACATGGATGCCTTGCCTAGCTAGGGCTACAAAAGCCGCATTGTTAGCATGATATAATACTTAAACAAGGTACGTCTGCAACGAAATTATTCTTTTTCTTATTTTAATTTATTTCTTTCGAAAGTGTACTTTCTATCACATATAATTGCACTGTCTACTTAGGTCTAGTCTTATTATGCCTCATCATCCCCCGCTACACAGTACATCAGTAGGCTAGCCCCCCCCCCACCCACCACGCTACAGTACAGAAGTTTGCTAGGCAACAGAACGTGATTGCACCTTCCTTCCCAGGTGTTCATGTATCATTTGCATTGTTAGCTAACCAGTTGTGTGTATTCCTTTGTGAAAATGAGTACCGTGGCATACTCATTTTCACAAAGCATTTGCATCCCCTCTTGGAAAGAGGGAACTTCAAAATATTATCTCTATACCTTCCCGTATGGAGATAATTAATAATTAAAGACAATTAATCACCGTAATTGTGAGGTCTCACCACGAAATGAGACGCATCGTTGGTGAAATCATTTTGAGATAATCACCAAAATAGGCCAAAGTAAAAATTTTTACACAATTTTGATTTTAATGTTTTTTGATAACTTGATATTTATATTTAATGATTGTATACTTTTTAAGTGAATTTTCTTACTAAAATAGTGTTCTTTGTGCATATTCTGTAATTCTAGTCCTATTATTTGTACAGGTTAGTTCTTGGAGGCCGATTTTCTCAAAATGTGGTTCTTTTACACATAATATTTAAATGCTCACATCTCTGGATCTGCATATCCTAGTGAAGCCATTCAAAGACCAAATTAAAGCCAATAATGTGATCTACCCAAATATAATATAAACTCAATTTTTCATATTCTAACCATGAGACTCATTTTGTGGTGAGGCCTCAGAATTTAGCTTACACTTATGCATGGAGGGAGCACTTAAAATGCACAATAATCATTTCACTACCCGACAAACCCCGAACTTTATTCATACACTACATAAATAGTTTCATCTTACTGACGTACTCCAACATCACTGGTGCATGATAACAACCAACGGACTGCAGACCATTTCCGGTCACACATTACTCTCCATAACGCAGCACCCCCTAGTTCCGTCACCTCTGGATATTGGCTAAAATCCAATGCTGTATCTGGGTATTGCTAAACCCCGCAAACCTCCAAAAAACACCCAAACCCCATCCAAACTCTGTGATAATAATTGAATCACATAGTATAGGACTCAACTTGGTATCTCAATAAAAAAAAATCTGAATTTTATGTTCATCACAACCTATTTTTGGGGTAAAAAGGACATTTTTTGTAAAAAATGGCCTTTTTACCCCAAAAATAGGTTGTGACGAACATAAAATTTAAATGTTTTATATTGAGATACCAAATTGAGTCCTATACTTATGTGATTCAATCATTATCACAGAGTTTGGATGGGGTTTGCACTGTGTTTTTGGAGGTTTGCGGGGTTTAGCAATGTTTTTATACAAAAAATGGCATTTTTACCCAAAAAGTAGGTTGTTTCGAACATAAAATTAAGATTTTTTTTTATTGAGATACCAAGTTGAGTCTTAAACTATGTGATTCAATCACTATCACAAGGTTTGGATGGGGTTTGCACTGTGTTTTTGGAGGTTTGCGGGGTATGCGGGGGTTTGCAGGGTTTAGCAATACCCCTGTATCTTAATACTGAAACAAAGTGGATCTGGTACTACACGACTCAAGATTAACAAATATAGTACAGTACCATATATTAAGACC
The DNA here is from genome assembly GCF_011630105.1 of Anneissia japonica. NCBI lineage: Eukaryota > Metazoa > Echinodermata > Crinoidea > Comatulida > Comatulidae > Anneissia > Anneissia japonica. The sequence goes on along the minus strand of NW_022703058.1, from coordinate 749,373 downwards.
CTAACGACAACAATTTACCCAGTAACGGACCCCTACCCAAAGCATAAAAAACAAAGCTAGATTAATTTATTTACAATAGAAATAAAACTAAAATAAAAATTGATTTCCAATATTTTTTTTCATGATTTTGCTTTCTTATCATCTTTTAATTCATAATTCACTTTATTGCAATTGTATAACAGATTGGACAATACAACATATTCCAAAAGAAAAGGACTAAAAAACATACACAATATAAAAATATACACAATTTAAAAATCAAACATTCACAAAATTAATCGATTAAAATGAAAATTTATATTTATTATTATTACATAAAAAATATCTGCTATCAATAATTATCATTTACAATAAAATAAAAAAAATTATAATCACAAGTATTTATATTAGCAATTTCTAAATATCTAAAATTATATAAATTTGTAATTATTCTTTACAAAAAAAATCAGTTATCAATTTTAATTAAAAAAAACTTATTTGATTATAAAAAAAGATATCAGTTATTATTAATTTTTAATATAAAAAAATATATTATATTCTCATATAAATATACTCATTATCAACTTCCAATTAAAAAAATTATCTTATTATCTGTTACAAATTACAATAATATATATTAATAAAATTGAAAGAAAAAATGTCACAAGGTGGACACGACAAACAAGAAAAGATCAAAACAAGGAAAATGCTACCAGTTTTTAAAAAGGTCGGCATTGATGAGTAAATTATTGAAGTGCTTGGTGTTGGCATTACACAACAAGACAACCAGATCAACCCTACTAGTAGGTAGGATTAGGTCCTAGTCTAGCCCTCACTCAAGAGGCCAAGCCTCTCTAGCCCACCCCAGAGAAGAAAGGCCTAGCCCTAGCCTGCTGCCTAGCTACAGTTACTGTATCATACAGTAACAGTAGGGCCTAGCTTTACCAAAGTACAATATGTTCATTATTAAATATTATTTGCTGAACTAACCAAAAACAATATAAGCGTACCTAATTTAATGACTGGAAATCTGAATAAAGGTGAAATTCGTATTATCTGCTTGAAAAATGACATTTAAAGAAGGTCTAAAACAGATCACACACTTCCTCGATGTATTGCGTGTGTGGTTCTGAGATTGTTGTTGTTATTTCGTGCGCCACCATCGTCAAGCTCTCGAACTTAATTAATTCCGCTCGACCTCTAAAGCTTCGCTCTGGAAGCTCCGTTCAGTATAATCGTATCCATCAGCTGATCCTAAGCTTCATTTTCCATTTTCTTTGTGGTATTAAACTTGTAGTAGGTATTTTCAAGTCAAAAAAGTATTAAAATATTTTATGGTATATTAGGACTAGGCTAGGCCTAGGCTAGCTTACCGTCCCAACAAAACAGTGTTTTGATTTATTTATTCTGCCCCGGGTCATGGATAGAGAGCTGCCTACCCTACCTACTTATCTATGCCTAGCCCGAAGTAGGCCTAGGCTAGGCAGGCCTAGCTTTTAGGAATACCCGCTTTTAGTTAGGGCCAGGGCTTCGCTATTCCCGGCCATGAGTCCCAAGCATACATATAGGCTACCGGCCTGCCACAAGCAAGGCCCCGTAGGCCCAGCGAGGTAGGCTAAGAATATTATTTACTATCCCTACTAGGCTTATATATAAAATTTAAAAAAAACTAGACCTAGGCCTAGGCTAGCTAATGTAGCCAATAGGCCTAGGTAGGCTAGGCCTATTATTGATACTAATTATAAAACCGGTAATTAATAATCATTAAAAAATTATAATTTAATTAAAATTAATATTATTAATAATAAACAAATTCACAACAATTCATAATCAAATCAAATAAAATCTTCATGAGTAAAATTTGTTAAATCAAACTAAAAAAGCTGTATCCTGGGCCTAGTAAGGCGATACTTTCTTATAACTTGTTTTGTGAATTTATTTTTTAAAGATCGTCAGAAATTTTGTTTTTCTATAATAGCAAATGGTTTTGCCAAAAACATTCAGATGGAGGAGAAAATAAAATTTTATTGGTGAAGGTAAACAGTGCAGTGATGGGATTGTTAAATGCTAAATTAATAGGAAGAAATATACATACAGTTTCTTATTTTTGGAGATTTCAAGGCAGTGGAATAAAAATAAAGAAAAACTTTTATTTTTTTTTTC
>NW_022703058.1:722898-746326 GCF_011630105.1 Anneissia japonica | reverse complement strand
AAGAGACAGGTCCCAAGAACACAGATTTTTTTTGAGAAAAAGATATCTACGGCCACTGTAAATAAGTTTTCTTCAGATGTTTGTGGGTTATCCTTTTGTGTTCACACTGAATAAAGTAAACCATGTGACGATGGAGTATAAAGACATGTCCGCACTATCAAATTTTATTTGACAGAAACAAGTGGCATGCCCAAATATAGTCTTGATGACATCACATCATGACCACATACTATACAGGCACATCATGACTATATATGGGCATACAAACAGTTTTTTTGTCAAGAAATTTTGATAATATGGTGAGAGATTAAAGGAGCATATGCATATGCATACTTTAGTGAAATTGTGAAACTAAAACAAAATGCAAAGCCTTCAAAAATATATTAATGATCTTAGATTTTTTTTTAGTATGCTTATTGCATGTAAAGGTGGTTGGCTGATCAGTTGTGGCTTCGATTCCCAACCTTGGGGTCATGAAGTGGTTCGAAACTCTCGTAGTGCAGGTCGGTTGTTCATTAGTGCAACACTGTGTTCATGTAAGCGCAAGATTAATATGTTATTTTGATTTATTTTTGTAATTTATATTGAACTTTTTATTTTTCATTTGTATAATTTTGTTTGTATTGTATTTATGTGCACGGCCCCAGGGAAGGACAACCCTGTGTTGATCTTGGCCTATGTGGTTAAATAAAGTTTGGCAAGGCGCTTTGTCTACGTTTGCCTCTATCAAGGAGTATAAATGGGAAACTGGTAGGATGTTGTAGCATTGATTGTACTAGTTTTGTGTGCTGAGTACATGCACATGACTAGGTATACTCCCCAGGGAGCAGAGAAGTTTGCACTTTGTGCTGGTTTGCCGTTGTATGTTATCCAGTAACTAGGGATAATAACGCTCAATTTGGAATTGGCGCTATATAAATATTTGGTAATATTATTATTTTTATTAAATTATTATAAATATTATTAAATGGGCCATACCCACCTCAGTGTCACCATAGTTTACAGGAGGTGAATGAAAGAGGGGAGGGAGGGGTACTGAAGAAGAAAATGTTGATAACTGTGAACTATCCCTAAGGCAAGTTTAAAAAAGTCTTGCATATTAGAATTGTGCATCTATTTATTGGTAAAGAAAAAACATTAAATATTGCATTTTTTGTAAATTCCAAGTCATTTAATTCAAGACAAACATATGTCGCCACATAATACTCTCTGACCTATTGTATAGTGTTGTTCTCTTATTAAAGTAGTAAACCCACTTTACCATCATGACTAGGCTTTGTGTGTTCTCATTAGATGTTTTATTTTAAAATTGATTTTTAAGTGAACGCAACAGAGCGAAGTACAATTCAAACTAACTCATGCAAATATAATATTGGTTGTACATATGCCTTAGCAGATACATATCCTAGCTACATGCTACCATAGTAACCAAACTAAACAAATACATGTGTAGAATTGAAAAGTAAAAGAGTCTAGATGTATTTACATTGAGAAATATATACACACTATTCAATACATTCAAGTTTATGAAATTTAAATGGTATAGTATGTGCTTCTATGGTACAGATGTATTCTTCTTAATACGGGTCTTGTGAATTATTTTTCATAGGATGAAATTCAGAGGATAATAATAATATTATAACATATTGATAAAGCTATTTTAATAATGAATCGCCATACTATAATTCAACCTACTATTTAGGCAAGACTCTTTTAATACCAATTAGCGTACCCGCTATCATGAAAAAATGGAAACTTAATAAAAATAAAAGTTTTTCATTATTTTTATTATGCCGCACTCTGCCTTGAAATTTCCAAAAAATATGATGTGTATATTTCTTCCTAATTATATAAATTTAAAGCATTTAACCATCCCTTTATGACACAGCTTACATTCACCAATAAAATTTTATTTTCCTTTTCTCCACCATCTGGATACTTTTGGTAAAACTACTTGCTAAATAAGAAAACATTTTGTTTTAATTTTTTTTCCACACTCTCTTCTGACAATCTTAAGAAAAATAAGTTCGCAATACAAGGTATAAATAAAATTATTTTCACCAATTTACAGACATACTACAAAAATCCTTAAATTGACTGTAATCAATTTAAGGATTAGTGAAATGTCTGTAAATCAGTGAAAACCATTTTTTTTTTGTTCTTGGTGGAAGCTAATGATTTATTTGTTTCTTTTAAATGAGCTATTCAAAGTTTTATTTCAATTTTTGAGGTATTTTCCTGTCTTTTGACTGATAGTGCATCTTTAAGAGTTTTGAAGGACAGAAGAAACAATTTTTATTTGGTGCTGGACGCAGGGTTTCCGGAACGCCGCCCCCAGCGGCGTGTGCGAAGCACAACTCAGAGCCAGAAGTGGTACGTGAAATTTCAATATGGTTTTGTAGTCAGATTTGCGAGAAAACCATTTCTCGCAAAAGGAAATGGTGCTACCCTTAATTCGTATTAAGGGAATTTACGCCCACAAACCTTGTAGTTATTAATATATTGGTTATAATAGAAAATTTTTATTTTTCGGTGACATCACACTCACGCTATAGTTAGCATGCATACGTCATAAGCTAGATTATGTCACCATTTCCTGGTAATAAGGCAAACTTTCCCGACATGCTTTTCTCATGGGTAAACAAACACCACTGCTTTGCACATAGATGCCTTTCCTAGCTATGCCTACCAAGGCCGCATTGTTAGCATTGTATAATACTTAAACAAGGTACGTCTGCAACTGAATTATTCTAACTAGTTATTTTTTTTTCTTATTTTAATTTATTTATTTCAAAAGTGTACTTTCTATCACATATAATTGCACTGTCTACCTAGGCCCAGGTAGTCTTATTATGCCTCATTGTCCCCCACTACATCAGTAGACTAGGCCCCCCCCCCACGCTACAGTACAGACGTTTGCTAGGCAATAGAACGTGATTGCACCTTCCTTCCCAGGTGTTCATGTATTATTTGCATGTTGTTAGCTACCCAGTTGCGTGTATTCCTTTGTGGAAATGAGTACCGCGGCGTACTCATTTTCACAAAGCATTTGCATCCCCTCTTGGAAAAAGGGAACTTGGAAATAATTGTCTCCATATCTTCGCTAATTAATCACCATAATTTAGCTTACACTTATAATGCATGGAGGGAGCACTTAAAATGTACAATAATCATTTCACTACCCGACAAACCCCGAACTTCTATTCATGCATTACATATAGTTTCATCTTACTGTACTCCAACATCACTGGCGCATGGTATTACAACCAACTGACTGCAGACCATTTCCGGTCACACATTACTCTCCATAACGCAGCACCCTCTAGTTCCGTCACCCCTGGATAATGTTTAAAAATAGTAATAAAAGTGTTTAATGTGTTTAGTAAATTGATGTTAATGTAATCCTGAAAAGCATTTAGTTTTCTGTTTAATTATTTATGGGTAATTTTATTAGAAGATCTATGCAGTTTTCCTTTACACATTGTTATCATCAGCTAATTAATTTATAATCATTCACGGTATGTTCCAATCTATCCTAATTCCATCTCATTGTCCCTGATGATCCATTCACTTGACTTTTTTCCAACCTTCCCATTCTTATTGTCCTCATGATTTTTTGTTCCTTTCTCATTTTCATATATCTCCAACAGCAGGTTTTTAATGGTTTTATGGATGGGTATCTCATTTTTGTATCAATTGGTTGCTTGTGAAGTAATAGTACACTTTACTTTGCAACATGAGAGAGCAGCTTAGCTCAGTCGGCTAATCTGGTGGTAGCCGCTGTGTGTGCGCTGAACCGTGGAGATCTCTAGATCCCCGGTTCAATTCCCATCGCTGCCTCTCCTTGTGTTTCAGCTAGAGGGCTGAAATACAAGTTACAATAGCGCACCGTCTTTCGGATGAGACGTTTAAGCCGTTGGTCCCATGTGCATTATGGCCCGTGTGCACGTTAAAGAACGCAGTACACTCATCGGAAAAGAGTAGGGGATTGTCTCCCGGTGTACTGCCCAATCACCACCAGAAGGGCCCCACTGGAAATAAGTCTTCTTCTAGACTTTTGTGGGCTATCCTTGGTGTTTACACCGAATAAATCCAATCCAATCCAATCCAACATAAATAATATTCCACGGTACAGTAGCCCTAAAATATGCAATACATTCAGTTTAAGTGTTACTGTACAGTGCAGTAATTTCTAAATTGTTGGATGCTTAAACTGCACAGGCAATGACACATCTATATATAGATATATATGTCGGTAGCTATGTAGATTAGTGCATAGGCTCAATCAGAGTTCCCATCTCACACTTACATCTGGACACGCAGTTGCGATTATCTCATTCATCTCAAACTAATTTCATTGAAAACAGGATCGAGTTTCTTTTCTCTTTCGTTCGTCCCCAAGTGGCTTCACAATCAATAGCACATCGACATTTCACACCATATTAGTCAACACACATCATACAGATCATCTCCGATTTAGACACAATTCTGCTCAAACGACAACAACACCTTAAAATATTCAGCATTGAACTCATGTTTCCGCCTCTGGGAAGAGGTTATTATGGTGGTTTTTCTAGATTAATTTGCTACCAACTTTATGTGGATGCATCCAAGAATGATTGCACAATGCTTTCTAAGAGTCTTTGTTGTCCTAGTGTCTAATAGCAAGTCATAAATCTGATGGCTAGTGTCCTTTTTTGCAATGCATTCAACACAGTTGATTTTTTTCCTCTTTAGGCAACTAAAATGAAAGGTTTTATGGATAATGTATGTGAATGGTAATAATAGTTCAGATGTGTATAAGAGACAGCCTTGTAGTTATTAATATATTGGTTATAATAGAAAATATTCATTTTTTGGTGACGTTACACTCACATTAGTTAGCATGCATACGTCATAAGCTAGATACGTCACCTTTTCCTGGTAAGGCAAACTTTCCCGGCGTGCTTTTTTAATGGATACACAAACACCACTGCTTTGCGCGTGTGTGTGTCTCTCTTACACATATCTATGTGTATAAAAGACAGATATATATATATATATATATATATATATATATATATATCTGTTACTGGTTTAGAAAATATGTTTCTTATTATGTTTGTGAATACATAACTTCATATTATAACTTTAGCTACATTAAGAAGTAAGCATTTATAATATTCTGCATGCATGTCTTCACATCTTTAACTCAACATAGTCTTTGTATCTAATTTATAAATTATTCCTTTCAATATTTTTAGATCACTGACCATGAGCAAATGCAATTTATCGGAAAATCACTGGAGAGAATTCCACAGAGAAAATTAAGAACCAAAATTAAGCAGCATGTACCAACCAATTCCACCAGACAAGGCAAAGAAGATAAAATTCTTCAAAAGTGGTGACAGTAATTTTGGTGGTTTACAGTTAGCTGTATCAAAACGCAAGTATCGGAGCTTTGATGGCCTGCTGAGTGATTTGACGACCAAAGTCCCGCTGCCGTACGGCGTACGGACTATTCACACGCCTGGCGGTATCCATGGAGTACACTCGTTGGAAGATTTTGAGGATGGCAAATCCTACGTTGTCTCATCTAGCCGTAAAAAAAAACCAATGGATTTGGGACGTGTCCATAAACCTAGGGCATGGCATAATTCACGCCTCATGTCACCTCAGGAATCCAGTATGAAGGGGAGTCCAACTAGCTCGCTCAGCCCTCGAAGCTCTCCAGACCGTGTGGATGGCAGGAAAGACCTGAGTCCATCTCGTTTGCCTCGGACTCCTAAGAAAATCATGGTGATGCGGAATGGGGATGTACATACAAAGCATATGATGCTTATGAACAGGAGGACTGCACAGTCATTTGAAGATGTTCTTGCTGATATTAGTGAGATATTTAGGACACCGGTGAAAAAGCTCTACTCTGCAGAAGGCATGAAGGTAAGCATTTTACAAACTAATAAACAGCGCCAGATCCAGGGATGCCTGCTCCGACACTAGCCAAAAATGAAATCTAACCAAGTATGAAATCACTAATAGATAAGAGATTAAAATGGCTAAAATTCTGAAGACCCTCACAGTAAGTAAGGGAACACCCCACTAAACCCTCCTATCTCAATCTTGGATTCTTGAATGCCACCTTCGATACCCCAGCAGGAGAATTTTGGATCTGTTAACTGATTGAAGATGTTCAAAATAGCTATCAATAATATTAAATTTATGAAAAACGCCCAAAGGATGTGTAGGCTTTTGTTGATTTAATCAGGTATTCCAGCCAAATTAAAGTCCGTCTCTAGAGGAAAACCTTTTTTGATATGTTGCAGAACTGACTTTCCTAAGACAGAAAAAATTTTTTTGAAGAAAAACTAGGGAATGGTGAGATACAGATGATGACCAATTTTATGCCTGCCAATGTTTTCCTAATAATTGAGGCTTGGCTTGCACTTTTCCTTCTGATTTATATATTTTACTGGAATGGTTAGGTAAACCATAAAAACAATATTACATTGTCTGTTAATTTGTAATTAAAATTGAAATTTAATACCTATACAGTGTAAACAGATCAAATATCCAATTTTCTTTGTCAGGTGTCTTGGCTCAGCACTGACAATAAAGAGCTAGGAAAATTATCATTGACAATATATATTTCAGTTATTTTAAGCATTCATTATGCCAGAGTATGCATTTACATTATCAGCTTAATTGAATTCAATTTTATTGTGCTTCATATGCCATTAAGGGCCATATCCGCTAGGAATTACTTTTTTGAATACACTATCAAAAAAAACCAAAAAAACATGATAAGTATGTACAGTATAAACATAAATAAATTTCTAACATTTTGTGGGCAGGGTTGAATGGTGAAGTAGGAATCCAAAAGTGAGCAATTCGCAAATTGTGGCCTGTGAAAAAATAATTGTTTGCGGCCTACAAACCATCTTTACGCAAAAAAACCCCTTCTTTTGTACGGCTCTACACTGATTATCTGTCAAAAATTAAAATTGAAACTGAGGATAAGTCTGTGTAAAAAGAAAGGTTTTTGGAAGCACGTTAGAAAAATCAAAGTTTGGGTGCGGCCTCAGTGTAAAATCAAAAAAATCCCTTTGGCCCTCCGAACTACATTAATATACCCACCCCTGATCTATACCAACATGTAAACCAACGGGAAAATTACACATGTTTACTGTACTTTCATGTAGGTTTTGTATACACACATGTTAATTAATGGACAGATACAATTACGGTGTATATACTTTATTGTGTACACTGAGTGTGTGCTGTGTAAATTGTGCTTATTAATCAATGGATTGGTAGTTCTGCAAAGCATATGACTGAAATTTACCTGAATAAATTAATCTAGTTTAGATCAATCCAGAAAGTAAACTACTGTACATGATATAACAAGACAGTTGATAAGTAGAGCTCTATGCGTATAATGATAACAAATATTTATACAGCGCCAATTCAAAAATTTATCAAAGGCGCTAGGTGAGGAAATAAAGCAAATTAACGTTCCAGTAATAGATAAGTTTTAAAGATTTTTCTTAAAAGAAAGCAAATTAGATGAATCGTGAACAAAAACAGGCAAGGAATTCTATGTGAAGGGGCTTGAAAAGAAAAGGCATGTTGACCATAAGTTTTTGATTTGCCTTTATGAGACGGAACTGTCAAGAGAATTTTAAATGAAGAACGAAGATGGCAGCGAGGAATATATTGGGAAAGGTACCAACTTATACCATATGTACCTTGTATATGTACCTTGAAATTACTGTATAATAAAAACCATAATTATGTTTGTAAAGCAAGGTCATTTAAACCTTGTTTCGCAAACTTATTGTTTTAAAGATCTTTAGAGGACGGAAATAATATAAAAATTAAATTTTGTTTTCTTATTTTAGCAAATGGTTTAGCCAAAAATATCCAGATGGATGAGAAAATAAAAATAAAATTTTATTGGGGAATGTAAACAGTGTAGTAATGGGATGGATAAATGTTGTACATATATATTAGGAAGAAATACATATCTTATTTTTGGAGATTTCAAGGCAGCGACAGGCGTAATTTAAATTTAAAAAAATCTTTTATTCTTCTCTGAAATTTCCATTTTTTCATGGCAGTTGGTGCACTAGTTGGCCAAAAGTAACATTTTATTTTCATTCAAAATCATCATTATTGGCAGGCAGTGGGTTTGGTATAAAAAAAAAATCTTGCCTTCTGATCAATCCAGAAAGTGAACTACCTGATATAACAAGAGAGTGGAACTCTGCATATGTACCTTGAAATTACGATATAATAACAACTATATTACGTTTGTAAGTATACATGTATACATACATATTTTATGGAAACTGTGTATGTAAAGTATTATATGTCCATAATATGTGTGTGCAGTATTGATATTACATTATCAACAGTGTGTGACTGGCATACAGAACGAGGGGACATGTTTCCCTTGGGGTGCTTGAATATTCGAGTGGCTTCACCAGGGAGTTGTTATAGTGACTATAACAACTCCCTGGCTTCACAAAACTCCCTGGGTTTTTTTTAAATAAAAGTATTAAAGAGAAATTGTAAAAGAAATTAAATTTTGTTAAAGGTCAAAGAATACTCCAAATGGGGTGAAATCAAACAATTGATACACTAACTGTACTTTCATATCACTGCTGCTTTGTGGTGATAATTTGCCTTTTAATCCCAGGGTTCTGGGTTAAAATTTTGTGATTCTAATATGAAAAAGATCTTAACTCCACTCCCCAAACCTCCTAAAACAAACTGTTTATTAAGTATTCTTCAAACTTATGATAGATGTGTTTACCTACTGTTACATAGTGAAAGAATTTTTTTAATAGAATAAAAAGTATACAGAAACAAATTTGTTTTAATTAATAATATTACATTGTATTTTGTCTGAAATTCACTTTTCAGTACAAGATTTTCTGATAAAAACTGAAAAATGCAATTGACAAAGAAGTAACAATAACTATTTAACTGTAATTGAATTTCAATGATAAAAACTAAACTACACTAAATGATGGCAACTCATTCAACATAAAACTAAACAAAAATTAACAAAGTATAGTAAAAAAATGATTATCACTTTTAAAAGGTTGATATTTTCATATTGTGGAGACTATTATTATTTATAAAAATGTATCATTTCATATAATTATATTACCATAATTATTAATTTTGATGCCTGTTTGCATCAGGAAAATATAAGAGTGATGTTTTGTCTTACCTGGCATGAATAATCAGTACATTCCCAATTACTTAACAAAAAAAAAGATAAATATTGCTGTTATTATTATCATCATCATTATTGTCATCATCATTATCAGTATGAAGCACATTGTTCAAGGATTGGCAATAGCAAACATAATCACTGTAATGTAAGTAGCAATCCCATCCCTTTCTCTGCATAAACCGTGGCGGTATATTATAAGGCTGAATGTAAGTCTCAATATGAGTGTGACGAAGTCCAGTAGTCCATCCAGAAGCAAACACAAGGATATACACATAGACAGTAGCGTAATGTTCTACATGCAATTTAATCTTCAGAAATATTGTAAAAATTTGTACAAAGTAAAGCCCAAGCCCATATAATTTCTTCTTATTTATCAACAGTCACTGAACCCTTTGGTCCCCACAATTGACATCAAGCCAAATCATAAATGACCAGTTCCAAAAACAAGGATCATCATTGATCGAATCAATGGAATTATAATCAAATAGGGCAATGTCATTGTCCTGTATGCCTGGCCAATGATTAGAAATAGCAAATTCATGAATAACCCATACTGAATAATGGGATAAATCCCATGCTACCTCACAATGAGGCTTAGTATGGAGTGGAAGAATCCTGTCATTTGTTGAACCTAGATCCTGTGATGGGAAGGCAAGCAACTTAACGACCAATATTATATCCATTCATTTGGAAACGTACTGACAATGTAATTCTACATAATCTATTTAGCAGTACTTAAAGAGAATTACACTTGATCATACACAATCTTATAAAGGCTGGTGCATTTTCTACATTGAGATGTCAAGGAAGGAAACACTTTACATTCCAAATTAATCCAGTCTATTCATTGTACATAAAAATTATGTATTGGGATTAACCTACTGTTATGTAGTCTGGTACGTAACAGTATACCTTGCTCTTAATACCTACGATAAATGATTACCTAGCAAAGATGTAAACTGTACGGAGTACATAATTTGTGTTGTACTGATGTACATCATCATTGTGTAAAACGGTGACATTTTTATTTAAAAGCTAAGATTATCTAATAAAGAAATATCAATAAAAGCCTCATGCTTCCTTTAAATTGGTTCATACTGTTACTTATGTTGTACTGTATTACTATACGTATTAAAACATAATATACCCATGCATATCTTATATTATTATAACGGTACGTGTCTATATAAAATTAATAATAAATAATGAGGTTGTAGATGCATCAGAACAGATGTGTTGTAATGTATATTCTGAACCCTTGAAGTGTATTAATCTTCGGCCAAGTAAAATGAGATGAGAATAAGCATGTCCCTGTTTTAACGAGTCTGCACTTAATCAAAATGGAAATTTATGCGACTAATGGAAGGCTGTTCCTGTAGGAGCATAATCTAGGGAAGGATTCAGTGCATTGGTCTATGATAACCCAATTAGTTGACATTAAATTAAACTTGATTAAAGTACCAGTATTTGTGTTTGTTAAAATAATTCGTATGTCCTTATTTTTCTTTGAATCTTATCTTTTATTTCTGGTTTATTTAAAATCATTATCACCATGATTGATTTTAGACAATGATTAGAGAAACAAAACACTTCATTGTCTTACAATATTTCTACTAATTGTTATTTTTTTTTATTTGCATATAATTTATTAGGGATCGTCAATTTTTCATCATCTTCATGGGAGACTTACGAACATATTTTTTTTCTCTGAACTCCTGGCTCTCCCAAAAATTGTTAATTTTATTTTCATATACTTTTGACTTCCTTCCCCTAGTGTACACTATGTTCTCATAAAAATGATGTAAAATATGGATGATCCCCCCTTAAGCATACCATATTTTAAACCATTATTTAACAGTGAATGCAGCACATTTCTGACTGTTTATTGATTATTGGTACATAAAATTCAGGGGTCCCAAGTCGGAAGATAATTAGCCATTTCCGGGAGATGCATTGTCCTTTCTTAACACAGGCAACTAATTTGATTTTGCTGTACATCGGGATATCCAGCGCCCTCAGATTTCAGGGAGGCAATGAATAATTGTATAACCATTCAAATATCATGAATTTGGAGATGTGTTGGTTTCTGGGAGATTTTTTGCTAGCTGGCAGTAGTGTGTGAGACCATCCCAATTTCTGAGAGACTTGAGTTGTGATTTGAATCCCCTTATAATTCAGTTTATTGTCTGATAGTACAGTAGTATATCATAGAGCCTTTTTTGTTTATAATTATAGGTTTATGTCTGAGAATTACCTGATGACATCTAGGTTTATTGGTTTTGAATTTTTGTTTATCATATCCTACCAATCGTTTGGGTCCATTATTTATGATTTGAGTTAAAACAAATGTAAAGATGAGTGTAGAAGACTAGAAAAACTGATTTTAATTTTTTGAACAATAATACGTTTATATTGTAAATATTTATATCTTAGTATATGCAAAATTGAAAAGGCTGTGAACTCCATAAAATTACCCCAGTCACTGGATCAAATATCAAAAAACACATACAGGGTTTGTGAAGAGCAAGTTGGCATTTAAGCCCACAGTAGCAATAACATTAACATTTATCATATCACATCATTCATTTTGTCTTTGATGTAGGATAAGTATATTTAGATATGATCATCCTTGATTTATGTATTAATTAAAATTATTTGAACCCACAATTTTGAGAAGAACATATACTGATGTTAAAGTTTTAATTTTTATATTTACAGATTGAAAGTCTTTCTGGAATGTTTAATGGTCCAGAGTTGTTTGTTGCTGCCAAGGCCAATGAAAAATTCAAGTTGCAAAATTACATTGACAACTCACCATTTAAATATGGCCGCCCTCGCAATAAATTACGCCGTAAATCGGAAGATTTTTCTGACCAGCCTCCAGCGAAGGTTATTAAGAAAAGTCGTAAGTGGAGATCGATTATTAGAGCTTCTGCCTTGTGATTAAATATAATTTTCATTGTAACATCTTTATCAGATATAATCGCCTTGAGTATTGCTTTAAAATGGATATGAGCATGAGGGCTATACAAATCTTGTTATATATTATTCGATTGCCATCTAATTCTTGAATCAAACAATGTTAATGGCAAATGTTCATAATGCTATACACAGTAACACTTTGTGAAGCCTCATCTATTGTGAAAATTTAATTAAAAAAGTGATCTCAAAAACTGTGCTATTTCATCTTTTTCCTACATCTTTAAGGTGGAAAGTGGAAAGTGTTGGTTTGTACAAATGACAACCCAGCAGCATCAACCGATGCTGTTGTATCCATCACTGTTTATGGTGATAAAGGTAAAACAGATGATATAGAATTGGGATCAGGTGAAAACAAGTTTGAGGCAGGTAGCATCGATGAATTCAATGTAAGTTTGTGTAGCCATATTTAAGCTCTATTCAATTTTCTTTTTACAAAAAACTGGTGTATGCTCATATATAGTCATGATGTACCTATATATGGTCATGATGTGATGGCATCATGACCATGTTTTCGTCAAACAAAATTTGAGTGTGGACAGGGCACTACATTGGATTAATGTTAGTCAAATTAACCATGTACCTGGTCATTTTGACCAAAACAAAATACAGTGCAGACAACCTGCATAATATTCGCATGACAAGTGTAGCCGAGTGATCATCGACCAGGAAGAATAAACGAGCTAATTTTTTTTGAGCGGAAAAATCCAATGCCAGCATCGCAACTTAGTTAATTGCTAAAGTTTTCACAGGATTATGTAAAAAAAAAATTCGAAAGTTTAATGTGAATGCGCAGCTCTAGTCCTCCAAACCAACGTAAAGCTTTAGTGCCTTTGCAATTTGCATTGTGTAGCTAAGGTATTTTGACACTATTGACTAGGTAAAGTCTTTTGAAGGAGATCTACCCATTAACATGATTGTGTCTGCATCCTCTGATCAAACAACTTTAAGCTAAAGCTTATAAAAAGTCCATTCTTTAGGAGAGTGAATTACAATGTAATTGCACAAAAAAAAAATGTTGCTATGGTTATGAATTGCTAGTACTTCATATGTTGAAATATCCTCATTGCCCTACAGACGTCCTTGTGCAGTATTTCTTTATGTTAGCCTATTATTAGTAGCCTATTATAAAGATAACATAATTGATGACTTCATTAAATGTTACATTATGATACTAAGTTAATTTTCTCATAACTTTATTGGATAACAGAAAAAAATGGCTGCATTAGCTATATTAACAAGATAATTATAAATATAGATGTTACAAAAATGCAGACATTTTTTTTAAAGCCTGAAAATAACCAGTATCATAAGAATTTAAAACATGATTTAAAAGTAACTATCATAGAACATGCATGGTATTAAAGGAAGTAATATTATCAGAAAGCTGACCTTGGCCCCAGGGCAGCATAGCTTCTAGACCCCTAAGGTGAAGGTCTGGATCTGTGGGTAAAGCCTACAGTGGGATCAAAGGACTTGGAGCCCCGGTGGGGAAAAGCTTTTAAATCTACAGCCTTGGTATTTAGATATGTAATTTAAAAGATTACAGACATAATTAATAAGATTAGATCTTGGGAGAAATGCATTGTTTTTGTCCTGGGCACCCGGAGGGGCTCAGGTCCCCGTGGCACTAACCCCCCCCCTAGATGTGTATCTTGGCGCTAGTAAATACAGTAGATCAACCTCATTAGAATTTATTCAGCATTAGGATAACATACAGTGTCTGGCGAAAAGGAATTATATAACAATTTATTATTTGTTTTCATAATAAATCTTTTTCAAAATTCAAATGTTTTGACCCTTACTTTGACCTTTGCGTATGTCTCAATCATCGGGATAATAGTGTATTGTTAATTACAGTAGCTTCTATGAGTGAATCAGAGGAGGTGTTGCATTCAAGCTAGTCTCATCAACCTTCTTCTCAGTCCTTACTTACCATTATTGGCAAAATCAGAGTAATTTATTCATCAATCACATTGAATGTCAGTGTGTAATGTGATGACACTGTGTTTATATGATACTGCAGCACTGTACTGCACTTCATTATACTTTCATATTTATTGGAAACACTCTCCAAAATATATTGAAATTTAATCATTGTATAGCTTACATAATTTGATTTCAGAAATTGAATTAAATATCATGTCAAAATATGTTCATTCTTGTAATGTTTAATGAACTGTATTTCGTATCCTCCTGAAATTGATCTGATCATCTAAAATTAATAATTAAATTGTTACGATTTTACAGCTTTAGGTTGGTAACATTAAATATATCAACAGTGGTATAATTAGTAAAGACGATAGTGCTAAATTTTAATTTTTTATATCATGTACTATCACTAATTCAGTTCTTAAAATTGTACAAGTTTAGTAAAATTGGAAAGATGCAGGTTTCCTAATCAAGATGTTAAAATCATATTGATTGAAGTTGGTAATATTGGACACATCTAGGTATCAGATTTATTCATGATAGTATAAAATTTTAAAAAAAATATATTCCATGTAGTGTAGCGCTAATTAGAGAGAGTCTACAGCGGAGTGTCAATTTTCCAAGATGACTTACAAAACTTGAAATATATCTCAAATGTAGTGAAGTGTTTGGTTTCCCAACCTTGTGGTCAGTGATTCAATCCCTGAATGTGAATTTTGCTTGTGTTCTTGAGCGAAGCACATTACTGCATTTACTTCTGTCCATCCAGGAGTATAAATGGGTAGCTGGTGGGGTTGCTGCTTCTGAGCTGATTACACTTAATTATTTGAACCCAGTGACCTAAGAAAAAGTGCCTTGTTTCTTTAAAGAAAGGCATTGTATACATAAATTAATAATAGAAAAAAATGTATTACCCATTAAATTTTTAAAAATGTTTACAGATTCAAGTTGGTAACATTGGCGACATCTACAAGATCAGAATTAGTCAAGATGACAGTACAGAATTTGCTGGGTGGCTCTGTGATGAGGTGAGTATACATTGTTCTTTTCTATGATGTACCTACATTTGTTGGTATTTATAAAATTTTATATTAGCCAAAACATCCGAACATGAGCATCACGATCATCTTCAGGTTATTGCAGTTTATGAGAGAAGAGATATTGAAAAACAAACCTGCCAAACTTCAGTTATAAAACCTAACCAATAAGTATGGTATAAAGAAAACCCCAAATTTATGCCCAATTTTACGTACCATCCTTTCCTCGGGCAAAAGTCCAGGGTATGATTTGAATAGGTATTTCAACTTTAAAAAATAAACAAAAAAAATTGGTTTAGAATTAGACATACAGTGCTTTTTATTGGTCATCCCTTAAAATTAGGGAGTTTGGCAAGCTTACAAAAAGGATAACAAATGTGGTTACATCGTCAAATGTTTATACAACCCAAGATCTTGTGTTAAATTTTGAAATGTAATGGCATGACCAACAGATCAATATTTATTTCAAACATTATTCTTAGTTATTTAAGAATAACAAATGCAATTAGGTTAATTGTGAGCAAACATGTTAACAGCGCCATGGAATCAAATATCACCTACTTGTTATATTAGCTCTCTTATTATGTAACTCCACTTGTTAGCAATATTTGAAAGATAATAAAGAATTCTTTCTAATCTTCCATCAATCCTTTTATTAACTTGCTACATTGATCTTGTGTTGAATTTGGAAATGTAATGGCATAACCTACAGATCAATATTTATTTCAAATGTGATTGTTTTTTTTTTTTAAGAATAACAAATGAAATTAGATTAATTGTTGGTAGTAAGTAACAAATGTTTTTTCTGAAGGCTACACTGCAGGTCTCAAATTTCCTTACATGGCTACATAAAAATTTCAGTCAGTCTCATAGTCTATCTATTGCACTTACTAATTACTGATGTAAAGAATAATAATGATACTGTTGTTACAACTGCCTGAGGTTGTGAAATGGACATCAAATGTTTTGTAACACTCTTGTCATTAATAATCTGCAACATATTTTTATATAGTAGGCAGCTAAGGATTTTATTAAATTAATGATATTTGTGTTGTTAAATAATATAGTAAATATAATAATTTCTATGCCAAACGTTGTAAACTAAGGGTCTATAGTTGAAAAAACGTTAAATAAAAAAGTTGTGATTATAAAATGGATATTGATAAAATGGATTATAATACACAGCACTATAAAACACTAGTATTTAAGAAAGAGAATGGCATGTGTAGCAAAGACAAGCCAAACCAGTCGCTCGTCGCAAATCGTGTTTCACAGATAAGGGCGAAAACATGCTGAAATGTCAAAATTGTTGTAATCTATTTTATTGCAGTAAACTAAACTTTATATATCTATACATCATGGTATGCTGTTATTTTCCCCATTTTCAACGTTAAAACAAAAATTTTTTACAATTCGGTGATGGTTTCTGCCTTAGAAATGCCCAAAATCATAAATTTTGAAGGCTGATTTCTCAATATTGTTATTAAACAGCTGTATGTTTATCATAAGGAAATATCAGATTCAAATGATTCTTTTACCATTTTATAGCTCTCATTTTCATCTTTAACTGTGGATTATAACTAAAAATTGATTTTTGCGACGAGTGACTGGTTTGGCTTGTCTTTGCCACATGAAATTTGATTTTTAAAAATATTTTTATTGTTAATTTAGTTTGAAACTGAATGGTAATAGTATCTAGATTTGAATACATATTTTATTTAACTTTAGCACACTTTTTTTTTTGAGATTAGAGTTTAGACCGTAATTTCAAATTCAAAACAGAGAGCAAAGTTAATTAGTTAGACTCATCTAATAATAGTATTCATCACCAGAACTCGTAATTTCATTGTTTCTCAAGGTTCATATGGAAGATGTACAAACAGGAGAATTGATGGTGTTTCCATGTCGACGATGGATGTCAAGGGAAGAAGAAGACACTGCAATCTGCCGAGAGCTACCAGTGATGAAGGATGGCCAACCTCTTTTTCCAGGTGTGATATTATCTCTTTATTGAACTTTGACTGCCATCTTCATGCATTTGAGTTAGGGGGTCGTTCACAATTATCAACATTTTCAAAAGTGTACAAACAGTATGCTGGGGGGGAGGGTGTAGACAAATTTGTACACTTTTACATGCATTGGAATGTTGATTCAAAATGACATGATATATTTAAAATAATAGATTGTTAAGACAAATTATAATACTATGAATGTAATATACATTTTTTCACAAAAAAATGGAAAAAGGTTTTGCAAAATCAACATTTTTAATGTACACCTTTAGAGGGGAAGGAGGCGGTACCGAAAAAGAGTCACTGTTTACACACTGGCGAAAATGTTTGATAGTTGTGAAAGAACGGACCCCTTACCTAGTGTATCAATAAATGTATTTCCATAGAAAAAATTATGCTTGCATTATGTAAATTAAATTTCAGCCAGCACCTCAATCACTAGCCTAGTTTTGCAAAGACTTAACGATTACATTTATAACATACATACTTCCTGCATTTCATTTCATTAGACAGTTGGGTGTGACATTGTGATATATATACAGTGTATAATACTGTATTGTGCTATAATTTTACTTGATGTTTATCTGAAGATGTAAAATTGAACTGTTTCACCTTGTGTGTTAGATACATTTGGCAATAGATTATATACTTACTATTATTTCAATCAATATTCCTACGGTAAACTGTCTCTTTTAATTGAAAAGGCTGCTGGCAGATACATGTATTCTCGTAGCATGCAAATCTCCCATCTTATTACCATACAATACAATCAATCTTTATATGAATTTCAAGAAATGATTTACTTTAATTGTTGGAATAATTAAAAACAAAATATTCATATTTTTGGGCCACAGATATTATAATCTCAAAAATACAATAAGTATGGTATTAAAAGTATTGATTGTAGAATTCTTAATTTTAAAACCAACTAACAAATATATACGTACTGCTATGTTTCGTTCCATATCTGTGGATCTTTATCAGGTAATGATGAAAAAGTATTTAAATGATAAAAAGTATAGATTAATAAGGTATAAAAAAGTATTGAATTGCAACAGTTCTTTGTGGATATAACTTTGGAATATATGGATACAATATTTGTCATGAACAAAGAGAATAATGTTAGTCATGTGTTTAAACATTTTTTAAGCTTTTGTTTTACATTTTTTTTACCAAAGAGTACATCCCGTTGTAGTGAGCATTTCCTTACTGTATTTTTATTTTCCTATTTTATATATTTAAAAGAAATCTTAGTATAATATTTGTTTTGTATTTAGTTGTGGTATATGAAGTCAATGTGGTTACTGGTAACTATTGGAATGCTGGTACTGAAGCTAACGTCTACCTTACAATTATTGGTGACCATGGTGACACGGGACACAGACAGCTGTACAAGTCGCATAACAAAAAGAAATTTGAAAAGGGAAAGGTAAGAGATAATTATTAAGAATAATATGTTATGAGACAACCAATGTATTGAGTAGAAATAGGATAAGAACTAAAGAACCAATTTACTAGAAAACTTGACTACTTTAAGGATGTGGGAAGCAGATTGGCTCAGTGGAAACAGTTTAGTTTTTCGAACCTCGAGGTTGAGAATTTTATCTCTCGCTGTGTATTTCGCTTGTGTCGCTGAGCAAGGCATTTTACATGCATTGCTTCCCTCCACCATCTCCTTGTCTCCACTTCAGGTTATAAATGGATACCTGGTGGGGTTGCCTCCTCCTCTACTTGTTACAGCAGCAACGGTTAACCATGTGGATCCAGTGATTTGGAAAAAAATAAACGCTTCGTATCTGAAATGAAAAGCGCTATATAAATATGATATCAAATTGCTTTTTTCAGAATGTCAATAACTCTTTAGTCAATACTATATTCAAATTTATATAGTTTTAAAAACTGAAACTTGTGCTTCTACACTACATTGTTATTCCAATTGATTAAATCCTCCATGGGCTTCCAATATATAAGTGTTTAAATTTTAGCATTCTTCTTCTCATAGTTTCTTGTACAGCCATACTCCATTTCACTTCTCTTTAATCATAATATAGTAAATGACCTTATATAACAAAATGTCAAACGATTTTTCTGCCCATTATTGTTTTTCAAGGTTGTGCATTTTAGCACTGGATTTATTTTTCATCTGCTATGACTTCTCTCTATATCAGTTAAAACTTCAATATAAAATGCCAGTGGAACAAATATTGTATTGTATTCATCTTCCTGATGATGATCTAATAAAAAATCGAAATATTGAATCACAATGACAAGTCTTACTTTATTTGGATTATCCATGGTTATACCTTATTTTTTCTGTACTTGTAATTGTACTGTATTAATGTAATGCAGTTATATAGTGCTTTAGACTGAAATATTCTCAAGGCGTTCAAGGACTTTTACAGTATAAATTTAGTTTATATATTTTTTTTGTTCTGACATGTTTATTTTTGTTCTTCTCATCGATATTATTGGAGCTCATATTTCTCTATTGGTTGTCATTGGTTATATGGATATTTTAGAAATCTATTTTATGTGCATTGATATAAACACGGTAAAATCGTATATAATGGCCTATAACTTAATAACCAATTATCAAAAAACGATTTTAAGGTTGGTTCTATTATTAATGGCATATCAAAAATCTCATGTAGGACAAAAAATCATTTTGCTAGTTCTCTTTTAAGAAGGTAAGGTCTCAGTACTTCAAATGTCAAAGAAGACTATTAAAGTCTTTGTGACATAAGTGTCTCTTTATTTGCAATAATATTGCAAGTTTCTATAGCCCTTTCCAGATTATCACATTTTCTTTGACAAAACACTGGTGTAGGGCCTGTCTCTTATACACATCTAGATGTGTATAAGAGACAGTAGAACAGATATTTGAATTTTAAGCTGTATTTGAATTCTACTAGGGCATCCCCTCATGGTAGTGTTATTTGTTTCATTGCAATACTCTTTGGTTTAATTTTTTTTTTTTTGCTGGATTTTAACTTTCAACCTTTGAAAAGGATGTCTATGAACAATACATTTTTTTTATGATTTAACTTTTTGATTACGTAATTTATAAATTCTATTTTAGCTGGCTTGATGGAGGCATGGGAGATGGAAAAGTTGTTCGCGAGCTAGTAGCCGACAGCAGCAAGCCACCAAACTGTAAGATTCCAATTCATTAAAACCAAAATGCACTTGCCTGGTCATTATATTTCATGCATTTAATTATCAATTCATTCATCATATGAAACAATTTTGTTTATCAATACTGTACATATAATTTATACTACATTATTTATTTATTTATTTATTCAACAATCATTTGAGAGGGTCTTCAGCTGGAAAAAGGGTAGTTAGGTCCCTTTTCACCTGTTTTTAAATATTGAAAAATCTGTATCTCATTAACAGTTCCCAAGTTTTTTGTCAAACACCGAATTAGAAAAATTAGTTGTACAACATATCAATTTTTTGCCTCCGGAGCCTGGCTTTCAACTAATATCTGTTTAAATGTAGACACATTAGTTGCATTTTGCACTGTTCCTTATATACACTTGTTTGCAGATTGGTTAACAACTTTAATATTATTAGTTAAATTTAGGATTAGTAGTCACACCATTATGCACTACACCAAGTTATATGTTTTATAGAAGGTACTTGTCACTGTAGTCACTAACTATTTAATTGCATCCATTATGTTAATGCCCAGTTAATGCATTACACATTTCATAATGTTTTAAGCATAAGTAGTTATGCACTGGCCTTCTACTCTTTGCTGTCAGGGTTATTGGTTATATATGTGATGTTCTTAATGAAAAAAGTCATAAGGCATGCTGACTAAAGATGAGACCGTAAGCATGCCGGTGACTATATGAGCTTATTATTACGAAAGTCTTCCAATAATATTACTCTTTAATTTACCCAGGAATTTAGTTATGATGATGTATTGATACAAATAGTATCAATGTCACTCCAAAAATTGACAAGGCCATTTTATTCAATGTTTTGCTTTTATTTAAGCATCATCAGGAATAATACATATAATACAAAGATACAAACTATAACAGTATTATATAGTTTGTATCTTTGTATTATATGTATTATTCCTAATGCTGCTTAATAAAAGCGAAATGTTGAATAAAACGTCCTTGTTAATTGTTTTAATTAATGTTAATTCTATTTGTACTTAAACTCAGTGCAGCATCCTAATGTATTGTTACCTTGGAGATCATCTACCATTTTATGTTACTAGGGAAACCATTCATGATTTTATGCCAATTTATAATTTATACCACTGTATGACATGAGAGATAATCTATTTTCATATACATTATTTTGGCATTATTCTATTTTTCAATTTTATTAGCTAAACATGGACAGTGTAACTTTAATCATGGAGGAATTAGTTTAGATAATTACTCCATGCTTCAATAAACACATTTGCAATTATGTTGAGCAAACTACATATATTTATTCGTTAATATTCAAATATCAATGTACGGTATATATTTCAGGGTGCTTGCAATTTTTGGCTTTAAGATTTTTCATTAATAAGCAAATGTATTACTGTTTGGTATAAGCATGCACCCTCCCCCTTGTACACAAAATTTAATAGATTTTGGAGGGTGGGCTAGCTGGGAACTCCCTTTATCACATTGCATGCCTAATTCAAGCCAGCTGTCTTTGAGTTTTTACAAAAGTCAGCCTAATTACTCCTTAAAATGGTACCCTGGGCTTTTGCCCAAGGAAAACCTGGTACATAGAATTGGATGTAAAATAGGGATGGCTTGCTACCTGAGATGGGCTTCCATGGAACTACGGTAATAATTTTTAGCCTAATACTTGAAAATAGAAGACTAATCTTTTGCAGCTGCATGTTTCATGTTTCATTTTTTCACCATTTACCTGGGAGATTGCTAACCATTTGCCTGTTTTGTTCACCATCTGCTTACAGTGGAAAAAGAAATGGTAAGCCTATTAACACATACATTTGCTATAAATATTCATACATTATATCAAACTAGGCTAATTTATTCATAACCATTCATTATATAATAAATTTACACTGCCTATGTATGTAATTCATGTAACTTTCTAATAGTTTTGTTATGTTATGTCTGTAAAAATGGTTTTATTTCACGATTATCTAGTTTGTATAATGATTTTGTTACAAAATGTCCTGAAGTTTATATCTTTTCTAATTATTTAAATATATTTAAATGTCAATTTAATAATCATATTTCTCATTAGTGTTGTGTGTTTTAAGTGTAACTTGTAAATATTTTAAGTGTTATTTAAACGTTAATTATAATTTCAAATAATTTAAAGTAATTTACATATTTATAGTAACTATAGCAATATTGATTATAATTATAGAAATAATAATAATAATATTTTTATATCTTGTGATTTTATAGTTTTGATTATATTTTTGATGTTTATTACAATTTTCGCCTGTAAGTGGGAACTAAGAGTTCCTGTTGGACGATTGTTAATAAAGCAAAAATAAATAAATAATTGGATAAAAGTTGCAAGCCTTACATTAAAAGGGAACTAGCAAACTGATTTTTAGTTCTAGAGGGGAATTTTGATATGCCATTAATAATATAATCAACCTTAAAATCGCTTTTTGGCAATTTCTTTTGGAGTTATAGGCCATTGAAAACAATTTAATCCTGACGTCACTGGCGAAAAAGGTAACAAAAGATCGTGTAAATAAAACCGTGTAGGGTATCCGCCGCGTATGATCTTTGCATGCATGCTGTAACCATAGCTGTAATTCTTCTGTTGACAACCGCTGATGCAGTTATAGGCCTATGACTTGATATGCAAGTTACAACAACCATGGTTACAGCATGCACGCAAAGATCGCACGCGGCAGATACCCTACGCGGCGCTATTTACACGATCTTTTGTTACTTTTTTCGCCAGTGACGTCACAGTAAAATCGTATATAATGACCTATAACTTAATAACCAATTAACAAAAAAACGATTTTAAGGTTGGGTCTATTATTAATGGCATATCAAAAATCTCATGTAGGACAAAAAATCATTTTGCTAGTTCTCTTTTAAGAAGGTAAGGTCTCAGTACTTCAAATGTCAAAGAAGACTATTAAAGTCTTTGTGACATAAGTGTCTCTTTATTTGCAATAATATTGCAAGTTTCTATAGCCCTTTCCAGATTATCACATTTTCTTTGACAAAACACTGGTGTAGGGCTATGCCCATATATAGTCATGATGTGCCTATATA
>NW_022703058.1:665193-722571 GCF_011630105.1 Anneissia japonica | reverse complement strand
GTAAAATCGTATATAATGACCTATAACCTGTCTCTTATACACATCTAGATGTGTATAAGAGACAGATACCACTGTATGACATGAGAGATAATCTATTTTCATATACATTATTTTGGCATTATTCTATTTTTCAATTTTATTAGCTAAACATGGACAGTGTAACTTTAATCATGGAGGAATTAGTTTAGATAATTACTCCATGCTTCAATAAACACATTTGCAATTATGTTGAGCAAACTACATATATTTATTCGTTAATATTCAAATATCAATGTACGGTATATATTTCAGGGTGCTTGCAATTTTTGGCTTTAAGATTTTTCATTAATAAGCAAATGTATTACTGTTTGGTATAAGCATGCACCCTCCCCCTTGTACACAAAATTTAATAGATTTTGGAGGGTGGGCTAGCTGGGAACTCCCTTTATCACATTGCATGCCTAATTCAAGCCAGCTGTCTTTGAGTTTTTACAAAAGTCAGCCTAATTACTCGGCTTTTTGCCCAAGGAAACCCTGGTACATAGATTTGGATGTACAGCAGGGATGGGCTTACTACCTGAGATGGGCTTCCATGGAACTACGGTAATAATTTTTAGCCTAATACTTGAAAATAGAAGACTAATCTT
This sequence comes from Anneissia japonica, assembly GCF_011630105.1. Lineage (NCBI taxonomy): Eukaryota > Metazoa > Echinodermata > Crinoidea > Comatulida > Comatulidae > Anneissia > Anneissia japonica. The sequence goes on along the minus strand of NW_022703058.1, from coordinate 721,945 downwards.
TTGCAGCTGCATGTTTCATGCTTCATTTTTTCACCATTTACCTGGGAGATTGCTAACCATTTGCCTGTTTTGTTCACCATCTGCTTACAGTGGAAAAAGAAATGGTAAGCCTATTAACACATACATTTGTTATAAATATCATATCAAACTAGGATAATTTATTCGTAACCATTCATTATATAGTTAACTTACAACTGCCTATGTATGTAATTCATGTAAATTTCTAATAGTTTTGTCGTGTTACGTCTGTAAAAATGGTTTTATCTAGTTTGTATAATGATTTTGTTACAAAATGTTTATATCTTTTCTAATTATTTAAATATATTTAAATGTCAATTTAATAATTATTTTTCTTATTAGTGTTGTGTGTTTTAAGTGTAACTTGTAAATTTTTTAAGTGTTATTTAAACGTTAATTGTAATTTCAAATAATTTTAAGTAATTTACATATTTATAGTAACTATAGCAATATTAATTATAATTATAGGAATAATAATAATATTTATATATCTTGTGATTTATAGTTTTGCTTATATTTTTGATGTTTATTGCAATTTTCGCCTGTAAGTGGGAACTAAGAGTTCCTGTTGGACGATTGTTAATAAAGCAAAAATAAATAAATAAATAAATAAATAATTGGATAAAAGTTGCAAGCCCCATATTAAGAAGGTAAGGTCTCAGTACTTCAAATGTCAAGAAGACTATTAAAATCTTTGTTTGTAAATTATATATCAAAATAATGTGACATAAGTGTCTTTATTTGCAATAATATTGCAAGTTTCTATAGCCCTTTCCAGATTATGCCCATATATAGTCATGATGTGCCTATATATGGTCATGATGTGATGTCATCATGACCATATTTAGGCATGTCACATGTTTTTGTCAAATATAATTTCATAGTGTGCACAGGGCTTAATGCTTTTATGCACACATTTCACAAATTACCATAAATTTTCTACAATTTCATAATAATCAAAAATGTATAAATGTCTAAAATTATTATGAAATTTTTTTTTCTATATAATTAAATTTTTCATTATTTATTTTACCTATATTATTTTGTTGTCATTCTTATGAAGATTACTGATTGACTTCTTTTGATGCATTGTTACTGTTTTCTAACTTGCAGTGGGAGATGGATAAATGGAAGTTTAAGCGTGGTTCTCAGTTACTGTTCTTCAGTAAGGTGACAGGAAAGTCTGTCAAACTGAAACCTGATGGATCAGTGGAAGCTACAGGTGATATTGATGGAAAAGACAAAACAGGTGAGAAAGGGGAAATATTGTTGTAGTGATTACGAATTACGTAAGCTTGGGCTAAATGTATATAAGGATGGCACGTACCGATTGACCTTCAAATGATTTTTGTGGTTGTGGTTGAAAGTGTGTTGGTAATTATTGTAACATTCCCAGCAGCAATAGTTGAGGTTCCTTGATCTTATGGTTGCTATTATTTACAAGCAAAAACTTTGGAAAATTGTCTAGAAAGATAAATTACAAAGTAGAAAAAAAGTGGAACACAAAAACTGAAATATGTTCATAGCAATACTATAATATAATAATTATGAAACTTTTTTATCCTTGGTGGTACAAAGTGTTTTCTTAAGTGAATCTTAAAGACTATGTGGTTTTCCCACTATAGAATAAATCTACAATTTACAGTTGCATATCTTGATCTTTAGATCATGGAGCAAAATATTATCAGCCATAATCTATCCATTAAAGAACTGACCCCTGACCAACAATAGACTTGTGAAATTTTGATCAACTGTTTATTCTGATACACATTAGACTTAGACCATTGTTTTATACATGCATGTTAATTAGCTTGCTTGGCTTACTACAATGTGAAGATTGCTTAGTTTGTACACACAAGGTGACTTACTTTAATAGAGTACAGCAGTCGTGTCGTCAGGATGCCAGGTGGCACTCTCTGTTGTCAATGGACGTAGGTTACCTTTCATTACGCCTAAATGACTTCATAGGCTTTCTGGAATAGGCATTTTAAAATCTAATATTTTACTATCAAAATGTACTAAAAACACAAAAGCTTGCATTATATTAGTTATCGAACACACACTTAATCATTAATTAAAATTTACAAAGAAAGAAGATACAACATCTTAATAATTACGTTAGAATTTAGAATCAATGGTTTGTTAGCCCGTAGCGAAAATGGCGTCAGGTTGAACGCATTTTGCAACGATAGCAAGGAGTAGTATCACATGGTATCGTGACGTAACCCTAGTACTCTATATCACCTTTCACCTCTAGATCGGGCAGTGTACAAGCTTTTGCTTGTACAAAGCTAGTCTTATGTCAGTAGTGAAACTACTAATCTTTATTAAAAACCCAGTGTTTTTGAGTTACTACCACCAACTGTTTTATAAATATTTTTTAGCTATTTGGGAGGCTGACAAAACTCGAAACAATATCTACGTCTTCAGAAATGTCGTTGTTCCAGATCGTCATCTTTGTATCGAAACCAACAGAATCACTGGTCAAGTAAGTATTAATCTTCTTAATAATGCTATTATTCTTTATAATCCTATTATTGCATATAACAATCAATCAAAATCCATAAATCATATTGTAAACAACATTCATCTATGTGGAATATGCTTCTTTCAGGGTAAGGGAGGAGCAAACTGTGAGTTCAAAGTTCGTATCCAACCAGACCGTACTGTGGTTCTTGAAGCAGCAAGGGGTAATGTACAGATCGCTACTTTCCTACAGTCTGGCAAGCCTGGTGATTCTAGAGGACCTTCGATTGGCCCATCAAGGCAGCTCCACTGTTATGTCAAGGTTCAATTTTGTTATTTGTTTTATGATTTTTTTTTTTTTTTATCTCAAAAGTCTGATTTTATCTTCTTTTTTTTTTTCATTTTTTATTTCCATCTGTTTTTTACGGCGTATAAGAGAATTTTCTATTTTTGCTCTTTACAAATTTAAAACCATTAAATCATTTTAACCATTTTTAACCCTTTAAATCATCCAACACTACTCTTAAGAAATACAGTGTTAAATGTATAAAACTAAATAATAATATGTTGCACGTGTAAAGCATTCAGTAAACACATGAATAATTTTCAGATGTTCACATAAACAGGATTCAATTTTTAATCATTTGTGTAATTATTGCAATTCTAGGGTGCTTTTCGTGATGATGGTATAGTGTTATTCTATACATCAAGAATTCAAGTCTTTACCGTTGATCAAGATGGTATATGCATGGCGACAGGAGGCAAGAGTGAGGATGCATACTGGCGGATTCACAAAGTCAAAGATGGTGGTGTTCGTATGTTTGAAAGCATTCAGTGGCCAAAAAACTTCCTACAGATAAAGAATGGATACTGTAATGGACAGGTTAGCTTAAAATCATTTTTGAAAGCTTAAGTAAAATTACAAAATGTTTAATGTTACTGTAAGTAAAACCATCCATATATTATATTCATTATTGTTGTTATATTGTTATTTGTATTGGTTAATATCATGTCTTGCTAGGAAAATACTGTTATTTTATCGATACTTTTTTTTTACCTTATTTCACAAACTTAATTTTTTTAGAGATCATCAGAGGAGGGTGGAATAAAAATAAAGTTTTGTTTTCTTATTTAGCAATTAGTTTTGCCAAAAACTTCCAGGCACAAGAGAAAATGAAATTTTATTGGTAAATATAAAGAGTGTAGTAATGGGGATGGTTAAATGCTTTAAATTTATATAATTAGGAATAAATATACATATCTTATCTTTGGAGATTTCAAGGCAGCAGAGGGCGTAATAAAAATAAAGAAAAATTTTAATTTTTTCTGAAATTTTCGTGGTGGCGAGTATGCTAATTAGTCAAAAAATAAAAATATATTTTTAAAATTTTTAATCATCATTATTTGCTGGTGGCGAGTTCACTAAACAACGTTTAAAATGGCTCGCCTTTACTGTAAATAAATAAAGCTAAAATTTTATTGTTGCCTTGTGTTTAAAATCATATATTATTAGGGCACTGGAGATGAGTTTTGCCATTTTGTTGTGACAAAATACAAAGAAAAGGGATTCGTGACTTTGACATCCATGCAAGCCAAGGGCCAGTGTGTTGGATTTCTCCCAGATGGTGTTACCAAGCCGACGGTTGACACCGGCGAAAATAATGTGCGGCTGTATCCAGAAGTTATACAGTGTATGTATCAATTAATTACAAATTTTCACTCCACTTGTTTTGATAACCACCAGAACCACTATTAGCACATTCATAATTGCATGTTTTAAAAATTACTCAAGCCGTCACATTTTTTGACACTCAGTGCACTTGTTTTTTCTATCTATGTAAATTGCCATTTAGTGCACACCTGCATACTACTATTAACTAAATTATACCACTTATTGATAGCTACCTGTAGGAATCGTACATTGATAAAATAATTATAAATTTGTTAATATCATTAACAATTATTGGTGCCAGCAGTGAGAATATAGCGAATTACTTTATTAAAAGAGCATAATTATCACCTTTATGGTTTATATTTGAAAAAAATTCAAGAGAATTTGCACTCCACTGGTTGGTTGTAAATCTAAATATATTCTTTAATTTTCATGTTAAAATCAGTTACTTCTCACTTTTTATTTAAGAAAGTTTTTTATTAGTTAACATTTCCTACTCATCTAAGGTAAGGTTTGGTCATTCTAACTTCTGCACAATAATTCTTTCTCTACATTGATTTATCCAGTTGGAAAACAAAAGGATGAAGAGCCACCAAAAAAGAAACGTAAGTCCTTATCATATTTAGAGGAGTAACATGTAGTAAATTTTAAATTGTATAATGTCCATGGTACAGTATATGATAAGGTGCATTTGTTTCATTCATTATCTCATGAATTAATAACTTCATGTATTCATTGATTTTGATGAAACCCTATAAATTATAATTATTTTTAATTTTTTTTTTTTTGAAGTGGCTCTAAAAATCAGTCTTTTAAACCTGATGTAAGGCTGTCATTACAATAACAAGATTTTGACTTGTCAATTTTGAAATTAAAGTAGACATTAACTTTGATCAAACACTTTAAATCTCATATATGTTTCAATACTTACCTGCAAAACTGCTCTTTAAGAGCATCTGATAACCATCATAACTAGGACGAATGTTGGCATTTGTATCCATTTCAAGTAACAGTCCGATAATAACTTTGTATATTAATTTTAATTATTCTTTATAATTATGAATATGCTGTTCCTGATGTTTTCATTGAAGCTAGGCTCAGGAGTAAAACAATGTTGTACAAATGATTATTAAAAGACATTGAAAGGGTGTTTGAAGAAATAATCAGGAACAGCTTATAAGATGCAAGTTTTTGAAGTATTAAAACAGCTGGGGTCAAATTGAGTGTTGCACCATCTTTTCTCCCAGTTTGCTAATATTAAAAAATGTCTTAATAGTCATTGCCAATTATATCTTTAAAACAAGACTTATTTTTGGGATAAGTATATGAGCACTTATGTAATTTTTTATATTTTTCAATCATTTCACTCACTCACTAAATATTCCACTTTATGTATTGCATGCCAGTAGTAACTACATTCACAATCTAATGTTATGTTTCACCTTTTTTACTAAAACAGAGAGGTTTTGCCATGTGTACTATCTCAGATAGAACAACATGTACACATAGTGATATTGTCTCAAGAAACATAATATTACTTTAGAAATAATTTAGGCCTCAGATTTTGTGATGCAGACTGTGTTGCGATTTGAGACCATTGGGTATTCTATCTCCCTAATAAATAAATTAAAGGATATGTACACTAGATTTTAGCTCAATACTTTGTAACGTGCATATCTAATTTCTGTTAACTGCATGAAAACTATCTTCATTGACAAAAAAACTAATGTATGCCCATATATAATCATGATGTTCCTATATATGGGCATGATGTGATGTCATCATGAACATATATAGATATGTCACATGTTTTTCGTCAAACAAAATTTGATAGTCTGGACAGGGCTTTAGCTTTGACAACCATTTAGATTAACATTAGTACAGTTAACATGCATGTACAACGTGACACTAACATAGCCTATTTGATTGTACTAAACACATGGAATAATAATGAAAAGCACACATACACAACGCATGGCAAAACCTCCCGATGTATCAGTATCATTTCAATGTCTCTTTCACGATTTGTTTGAATTTATACCTGAAGCAGCAATATTGCCATTTTTACCTCCTGTAAATGAATTGAATGTCACACCTCCTGTGATACCGAATGAACCAGAACCAGTCAAATCACCAAGCCCTGAGAAGATTCCAACGCCCTCTCCATCTCCTGAAGTAGAAGTGCCGGAAGCAGAAGATCCTCCAAGGACAATAACCCCAATTATAGAAGAACCAGTAAAAGAACCTACTCCCCCTCCACCAGTGAAAGAGAAAACACCAACTCCTCCACCAGTCAAACAGAAAACACCCACTCCGCCTCCACCCAAAGAGAAAACACCAACGCCTCCACCAATGAAAGAGAAAACACCAACGCCTCCACCAGTCAAAGAGAGAACACCAACGCCTCCACCAGTCAAAGAGAGAACACCAACTCCTCCAGTAGTCAAAGAGAAAACACCAACACCCCCTCCAACAGTCAAAGAGAAAACACCAACTCCTCCTCCTCCAACACCAACTCCTCCACCAGTCAAAGAGAGAACGCCAACTCCACCTACTCCTGTCAAAGAAAGAACACCATCTCCTCCAGTGGTACAAAGAATTCCAACGCCACCACCTCTTCCACCAGTGAGAGTGATGCTTCCAGTAAAACTGGGGAAAAAAAGAAGAGCCTCAATTCCACCAGATAAGGAAGAAGATGAAGGTTGTGATTTATGTCTACCTGTGCTTTGCTTGCTTCAGCTTTCAATGATGTTGCTTTACTGTCATCAATCGATGTGCATTGGATTTTGGCTTTTAGATAATAGGGACTGTTACAAGCTCTTTTTCATTTTGTATAGCCAATTAGGATGTTTACCAGCAGGCTATTAACCTGCTTTATGCTTACCAAGGTGGTATTATGATACCTCCCTGTACCTGCCAAATCTACAAGTAGAAACTTCAATCTCTAGAGGGAGTCCTCCAGAGTGTTTTTTTTTTGTGATTTACAGTGGTTTGTACAGTATAGGTTGAAATTCTTAGATCTGTGCTTAATGTGAGTGATCCCAACACTAAGGAGTGAAGCATTTGAAATATTAGGTGCGATGCTGTCAATAATAAAACAAAAGTTGCTAATTGTATATCGCAGTGTTTGTTAGTATGTTAATTTTTGTATTTGTTTTTGTGTGGTTGAGTATGATGGTCAGTCTGTTGGCTTGGATGTAGGTGGTGTGTAAAGGACTGCTGGTTTGTATGTGGGCGTGTATGTGAGTGTGTTAGTGATTATGTTGGGTTTTTATAGGGATGAGTATGTTTGCGTATTAAACCATGTGTCCCTATCTCTGTTCCACCAGTCTGCTCTCCCTGTAAAATGAATACCAAATCTCTCTTCTGAGATATCTAAGCTGTTAGTATTAGTCCCAAAACAACATGGTCATATGTAAGTTAAAGAACAAATACACCCTTTGGAAAAAGCATGTGCTTGTCTCCAATATACAATCCAATGCACTACCAAGGTTGGCACCATACTGCAACTTCCATATGTTCAGTGCCATATCCAAATATTTACTTGGGCCCAGTGAGTTTATTGAGTGTGTGTGTGTATGTTTGTTGAAAAAAGCTCACCGTTTGTGGAATTTCTATTGGTTTTGTTTATACTGCCTATTTTGCTTTGTATAACTATGTTGCTGAGGATGTGTATAAGCATACCATATGTGTTGTAGTGCATATGCATACTTAGTCAGTGAAGATTATGTACCATGCTGTACTTTCAAATGGAGTGGAGCTGTAGCTTGGTGATTGCCGTTTAATCTCGGGGCTGGGTTCATATCCTGTAACACTCCCTTTTATTGATAGGCCTATTTTACTTGAATATTTTATGCTACTGTAATTTAATGTTCTCATTGGCATCAGAGAGCCACTAGACAGTGATTCAGTTTACTTTTTGGCAATGCTGTCCGGCCAACTGAGCGTTGTTTTTTGCTCTCTGTTATCTTGTTTTTGTCAATTTTAATGTTCTTTGGACAAAATAAATTAAATGAAACTCTCATAATGAAAGTTAGCATCACATTTGTTGTATGTGGCGAGACTGGTAGCAAGTCCCTTGCTGTTGATTAAATAGCAATATCTTTATAATATATTATCTAATAAATTAGAATAGAATACTGTATGTACATTGATAAGCAACTATTATATACAGTATGCAAGTTTATACGTATATACCAAAGATCGCAACAAAATTTATGAATCGTAACACAGTGTGATTATAACAAACTATGTAGATCTTTGATTTGTATGAGATGTGCTTCTTTTGTGAGGTTTATGTTGCTGAATCCTTTTGTTTATCCAAAAGCTGTGTGCTGTCAGATCTGTATGATCTAAATATACCAGTATCTTATTTTGTACTAATTTAAGTTGTTGTTTTAATAGGGGGAAAAAAGAAGAAACCAGATCCAGTGGCAACTCCACCTTTAACATCACCAGAGGTTGAACAATTTGAAGGTAATTTTTGTTAGTATTTTTTTAAAGATAAATGGGATTTGATAGATATAACAGTGCATGCTGTTGATTGGATAAAAGATATAATTGTATGAACATTTAAGGATTCTGATTGGATAGATAATTCAAATGGAATGCTGCCCATTGTCAAATAATAATGGGAGTTGTGTTAACAATTTGTGTATATTTCCGAAAACTCCCAAAATCCTTTGCAACCTACATTTTGAAAAGAAAAAAAAGATTTGTATTATTTTATATACTGTAGATTGATTTAGGTTTCAATTATATTGTTGTATGTCTATGTTCCAATGGTAATATATTCACATTTTGATATTTTAAAATATTTTCTTTTAATCAGATGGTGATTGGAAAGTGTTTGTTAAAACTGGTAAAATGGGTACTAACGAGACTGTCGTACTGGTTGTGTATGGTGATAAAAAGGTCTCTGAACCCTTTCAGTTGGGTACAGGAGGGGAACTATTTCAGCCTAGTCAAGAAGATGAATTCAAGGTAAAATGTTTGTACCAATGATCTCAAAATGAAGATTTTACTTCATGTGAAGGCAGGGCATGTAGTGGTATTAAGGCATTGTGCTTCTGGCTAAATGGTCGTTAATTGGGGTTAGATGTTGGTCCCGTTATGTTTTCTCCCCAGCAACATATCTTAATTTGAGTAAAGACAAAATGTTTGTTACGATTTACCATCAAGACCCCTGCACAAATCTGGCAGAAATATACCATAGCACCATCCTCTTTAGGCATCTTACCATTAATAAAACCATATAATATTGATATTCAACATTATGCCTTAGAACATAATATTATATTATATGGCAGTACTTATACTGAGTTTCACAAACATAGACTGATTATCTATACAGCCTTTTCGCAAGTATATATAAAATGAGTACTTGGTTTATTGATGTCTGATTTAGACAATTTAAATTTAATAATTTACATTTTCATTGGGAATAAATCATACAGATTTTAGATGAAGAAAGCAGATATAATTTATTTTGTTATTTAATATTTTGTTTCTTATTTTAAATTCAGAATGATTAAAGTAAGCCCTTAGGTAAAATAATAATTAACTAAGCTCAATACAGTATGTTGAAATTGCTGAAACTTTTGATAATTGATGTTGAATATTTCAGGTCAATTTATTAGATATTGGTGACATATACAAAATCAGAATTGGACTTGAATCTGAAAATCCCACTCAAGGATCCTGGCAACTCAATCAAGTAAAAATGAAGAACATGGCAACGAATGAACACCTGTTCTTCAAGTTCAAGAACCGAATGTTCTCTAGAAATGAAGATGATGGCGATGTGTGGAGGGAGCTACCAGCAGTCAGGCCAGGCAAAAGACCTCTTCCAGGTACTGCTGTTATTATGATGACTTTGACTATTAACACTCAAATCATTTAGAGTCACTCAAAATTATTTCATCACTAATATGAGAACATACCTGGGGAGATACAAACAATTTACGATGTTTACTAAATAATATTAATTATATTGAAATAGATTAAAGAGGTTGATTTGAATTTGTAAAATATGTATACAGTAGCTCATCTGGTCCTGCACTAGAAGAAGAAAAAATGAACATCATGTAATTACATTTCTTTCTTTTTAGTTCATAACTACCATATTGAGGTACACACAGGTACCGAGCCAGGCAGTGATACCGATGCCAACATATACCTCAACATATTTGGTCAGAAAGGAGATACAGGTAAAAGGCTTCTACATCGTTCAAACCAAGAAGAGAAATTCCAAGAAGGACAAGTATGTTAAAACATTTTCAACGTTTGTCACCTTTCGCAGACAGAAATCCATTCTCATGTGTGCATACTAACATTTGCTTGGTTTATTGAACTTATATTGCAAGAGGATATTGCTTATTATATAAATCAGGATCAAAATGGATGTGTAGCCATTTAATTTAATTTTTTATGTAGATTGATGTGTTTGAGCTACAATCAGTGACTGTATTAAAGCCTAGTAAGGTTATTGTAGGGCATGATGGGAAGGGTGCTGGTGCAGGATGGTACTTAAAGCAAGTCATCATAAAGGAAAGCGTAGATGCTAAAACAGAGTACATCTTTACATGCAACAGGTATTTTCCTACTTTCACCATAAAGTTAAAGAACAATATTAGAGTTTTAAGTAGACTAGACTAAAGGAGATTAGCTCAGTTCCTGTGTTTTAGATGTAGGGCTAAAATACAAGGTATGATAATGCACCGTTTTTTTGAGTGAGACGTTTAGCTGTTGGTCTTTTGTGTGCAATATGGCCCTCCCAGTGTACTACCCGATTCACCACCAGAATGATCCCAATGGAACCAATTCTTAGGAGGTTATCCTTTCCAAAAAACAGTGCTATCTAGACAAGGCAGATATGAACAATACAGTAGTATTATCACCTCAAAATGACTATATGCTCATGCAAAATAGAGGTGCAACATGTCAGGATCGGCTTCTGCAAAATGATGGCGATGCTGTAGGTGCATTATAAAAAATTGATTCAAAAACCATAGAAATATTATGTGCTTAAAAATGTCATTTTGGAAGTCAAACATTAAATATGTGCTTAAGCTGCTGCTATGAGTACTTGATGGGCGTGCTTAGGAAAACTCATAGTGCAATAGAATTTGATTTTTTTAAGTGGGGGGGGGGGAGTGGGAATGGAATGCATTGTAATTAGAGCTAGGTTTCATTAGAAATATGCCAGAGCAATTATTAAAATATCCAGAACTGCCCATGCTTTATTTACACTGTAATTTTGTTAGTTTTGTTAGAAACAAACTGAAATTAAATTAATGTTTATTTCAGATGGCTTGATGAAGGTCAGGATGACAATGCAATTGAGAGAGAATTAGAACTAACAGAAATTAAAACAGTTCAAGGTTGGTTTATTATTAAAATCACAGAAAATATATTTTTATGAAGTACACAAATATATAAAATAAAACATGATTTTATTTTTACAGAAAATCTATAGCTAAGTTAATCAGGTGGGAGAAGTAGAAATTGGAATATTGGCCTTACTTTGAGAAATTGAGATATAAAAAAAGAGTTTGCAGACATGAATTAATAACAAATTTGTAGGAATTTCTACTTTTCATTGTATTTGATCACTTAACATGATTTCATGGTGAATGCAATGAGTTGAGGATTTTCAAAATGGATCGTTTTTAACGACAATCAGCTCAGTTAGCCATCAGACGGTGTCACATCGTCAGACGCTATCACACAGTGGAAATGGAGTTGTTGGCCGTCAGTCGTAAGAGCATTGTACAGCGCGGTCTGTGCCCAGCTTAAGTTTTGTATTTGCTTTACATTCAATTCAATAGATTAGACAATAACATTAGATCATAGTAGGTTGTGTTTAAAATCTATTATTACTTTTTGTACATTATATTGTCTTTAGCCAATGATTGGCAAATCTATGTAACTACTGGTAGCAACTCAGACTCAGGTACACTTTCAAAGGTAACTCTCTATGCATATGGTGACAAAGGTGTGGAAGATGTAGTGCTACTTCCAGAACATGGAAAAGGGTTTCAAGTTGGAACAATGGAAGAATTCAAGGTAAGTGCAATCTTTTGAAGCCTCACAAAAACTATTTATTCTTTGAGGAGATTGGTATAGTCTGCCTCAGGCACATTGTTTAAATTCATATACAGGCTAAAAATAACAAAAAATATACACTAGTATGGAACTTATTAGCAAATTTATGCTACACAATTGTCATATTTCTGTATATTAAAAAAGGTATTTTAAATTGTCAAATCAGAACAGGGTCTAAGGAAGAGATGATTAAATTTTGGGGATGACAGGGTCAAAGGGGGAGCTCAAGAATTTTGAAATTTTTCTTGAAACTTACCCCTCGAGCATGAAAGAAAATAATGGAAGCATGTATGATTGTATTGCTGTTTTCAATTGTTTTTTGTAATGTATGTATATTCTATATTGTTGATGATTCATTCAAAATTTAGATTCAAATCTACAATGATCATATTGTGAAATATGTCTTATTTTTTTTTTTTTAGGTAAATCTTGGTGATATTGGAATGTTGTACAAGATCCGTATTGGTCATAACAACGGACAATCAGAAGGCAGCTGGTACTTAAAGACAGTGAAGATGGTCGATCTATTTGAAGGTGGCGAGCTGAACTTTGAGTTTGATCGCTGGCTGTCAAGGGAACATGATGACCTGGATACATGGAGGGAACTTCCTGCAGTCATTCCAGACAAAAAACCTCTTCCAAGTATGTTAACAGTTTGTGTTTGTACTCTTATTTTCTGAATTATTATCTTCTCATCTTCTTAACATGTTTCGTCTTCCAACATTACGCTTTAAATAATTTGTTTCCATTTGTTTCTGTTCAAGGTAGAATGATTTGTTATAGTGTTTGTTTTTACAGGTCCTTTCAGGTCTTTTTAAATTTTGTTCCCCCAATTATTTTTGGGTCTTCCTACTGGTCATTTTGCTCTCCGTTTTAGCTCTTCCATTGTTTTTTTGATTGGTGTTTCGTCTGGTAATCTAATTATTTATCTGTACCGTTTTAATCTCCTGTGTTTGATTTTTCTGCTCCATTTTTCACGATTCGTCGTGCTGCATAATCTTGCGTTACTAACCTTATTTGTTAATATAATGTTCAGCATTTTCGTAACATTTTCATGACCCAAAGTTCACTGTTATATAGAAAAAATAACTTGCGCATCAAACAATCGGTACTTTACTCCTATGGACATGTTCCGGTTTTCTAGTGATGATTTTAACTGAATTCTTATACCTAGATGAAAACAATAAATATCTCTAAAGTTTCCTCCTGAAAATATTGAAGTTATACATGTTAATTGAAACAACATTTCTCACATATTGTTTGATGCTAACATACTCCCTGTTCACTAACACTTCCGCAATCACTCCTTCTTTTAAAAAGCAAGTGCTTAATATTTGGGCCCAATATTAATTCACCTTATTAGACAAAATATATATGGATGATACTGATCTTCAATACTGGTAATCAATACCTTTCACAATAGTCTGTTGTGTGAATACTTACCTGGATAAATCGACTGATTGCCTTTGTTCCCGAAATAGAATACCCCTTCGAAAAACAGTCTGACCCAGGGCGCCATGTTTGGACCGTCTCCCGAACAATAGTCCTCATTCTTTAATTCGACAGTTTACGAATAAAGAGCTCCATTTTTGACTGAAATTGATATAATCTACGCCACATGCATTCTCAAAGATTGTGTATTTTTCGAAAAGTTTCTTTTCTACAAGATTTCTTGGATTATTTTTCCTTTTGGAATTTTTTTTTTTTTTTTTTTTTTTGATGAAATTTGTAAATTATGCAGACTTTGTTTATTGTCAGATGATATAAAATATCATATCATATCCAAACACATAGACATGAAAGTAAAAACAGTAATTACATAGGTGCAATGCAACATTACAAAACAATATATTTTAAGACAGTACAATAAAATGTAATAAATGAATGAATGAAATAACAATGATTTGGTGAGTAGTAATTGATGAATTAATAGAATAATTATTTATCTTGTAGTTACTAAGTATTATGTAATGGTATGGACCGGTAGCAGTGAAGAGGCTGAAACTAATGCAAATGTTTTCATGAATATTCATGGTAAATATGGTGATACTGGCAGGAGGCTACTTGTAAAATCCAAGAACAATGAACAAAAATTCAAATCGGGTCAGATGGATGTATTTGAAATCGAGGCTGTATGGCTTGGAAAGATATCAAAGGTTGTTCTTGGGCATGATGGGAAGTCTGCTGGTGATGGTTGGTTTGTTGAAAGGGTGACCATCAAGGATTCAAAGGCAGCCAAAAATGAAGTGTACTTTCCATGCAGGAAGTGAGTAGGCAACTGCCTCATAAATTGATACTTTATTTAAATTGTAGCTTAGTCGTTTAGATACTTGCTTCTCAATCTCAGAATTTTGTGTTCAAAACCTGATAAACCCCACTTCCCAATATTTTTGGATTTTCCACACTAGCCGTGACATATCTAATAATTGGATAGTAGATGTACACAAAATGCTTTAAGATTTCTGAAATTTGACTAAAGAATGAATACTTGACATGGATGTAACATCAAATTTTGCTGATAGTTTTTGTGCCTCTGCCCCCGTTATCGTTTGGCAGTTAACCATGCAAGAGCAAGTAAATCCGGTATGGAGAAACGATGGGATGAGTATTGAGCTAAAGATAAAAATGAAAAGCAAGTCTATGAAATATGATGCCATACTGATTTGACAAGAACACAGAAACCTAGATAAGACCTGTCCTAGAAAGTTCACTATTAAGGTCACTATAATAAACAACACCACACATTTCCTTCCTGATAACCGAATCCCCATGTGAATACTGTATTAGTAAACATAATACAGTAATATATATAGCACTCTCAGACCTAAATTTGAATAATTATTTTTGATATTTGGAAAAATTTAGGGAAGGGCACCTTTTGGATCAGCCACTTTCTATCATCCCTTTACGTTAAAATGAGAAAATAAGACTTCTAACAACTTATAACAAAATACAAGAGACTTAAGCCCAACTGGTCCTGAAGGATTAGCTTTATTTGCAGAATATTTTTGATCTTTAAATAATATGTTTAATAAACTTTAGCCTGGATTTTAGCCGTGTGGTTACCATTATATCAGATCTGTTAAGAAATTACATCACCTGTATAAAATAGCACATGAATTGAATGTTTTTAACAAACCTGCTAAAACCGAACGCAAAAGTTTGGCGACCCACTTTTGGGTCGTGACACATATTTTGTGAATCGTGGTTGTAAAAAATTAGCATCCTGTAATTGCCGGGTATGTGTGTTGATAGAGTGTATTTCTAATACTTACCTGGATAAACTGATTTATTTCTGCCTTGGAATTGTGTTGATAGATGTTAAGCCATGTCCAGACTCTCAATTTTGTTTGACAAAATATAGTCATCACATCATGACTATATATGTGTATACAAGAGTTTCTT
The DNA here is from genome assembly GCF_011630105.1 of Anneissia japonica. Lineage (NCBI taxonomy): Eukaryota > Metazoa > Echinodermata > Crinoidea > Comatulida > Comatulidae > Anneissia > Anneissia japonica. The sequence goes on along the minus strand of NW_022703058.1, from coordinate 706,278 downwards.
CAAAGAAAATGTAATAATCTGGACAGATCTTTAACGAAATATCAATGGGCATATTCGACTGGTTCATTTCGTTGACTACGATTTTTCATTGAGTATCATTCTCTTTCGACTGGTTTGTAAAATAGACTTTGTTGACAACGAAAATTAACGTAACCAGAGTGCGTTAATCAGCGTTAAGTTATCCCATGTGACCAAAACAAACATGGCCGATTAGTGAGTTTAGAAACAACATTTGCGTTAATATAATTCAGATTAAATTTCAGAAAATAAAAATTATAATATTTACCCACATGAAGACAGAAAATAATTGTAGGCTAACAATTCAAAAACGTGAGGAAAATATGTTTTTAAAAAAAAACCATATTGCCACAAACTGAAGCAATCTTGATTACTCAGCGTGTATCGCGGTAACTATGCATCCATTTTGTTTTGTCAAGTATTTACAAGTTTTCTATTCGGCTGGTTGTTTTCGTTAAGTAGGATTGCGTAGGTTGGCATGGTTTAACGAAAAACGACCAGTCGAACACAGCCAATAATTATATAAATGATTTATAATAGTTTTTTTTTGAAAAAGTAAGCGTCTCATCTCACCAGAAACAGATGCTCTGTGGGTATGAAGCAAAACCTAAAAACTGTTCTTTCTCTGTATTAATATCTATATAAATAAGGATTCTAAATATTATTTTATCAAAATAAACTTTTAAAACATTTGGTTTCATTATCATCCAAAGAGATTTCAGAAGATTAACAATTTATTAAAAGGGTTAAATTAAATTACATTCTGTAATATGTGCTATACAAGCACACAGCCACGGTGACCATTACCATTACGTTTTTCAATCTCTCAACAGATGGTTTGATGTTGAAAAAGCTGACAAGAAGATAAGACGAGAGCTGCTTCCAGGGAAACCGCCTACAAGTAAGTCACAACCTTTCGGGGGTTGGTGGGAGTGGGGTGAGCGGAAGGGAATCTGTATTTAGAATGGTGATTAAAAATACATATTAACACATTCATAATATTGTCGAAAGCTGTTATTTACATGTTACAAGTTAAACCTGGTTTCCATAAAATCTGTGCACTGTTGCTACAGGGTTTTCACTAAAAATTTTTACACTGCTTCGATGTTCCCGATGCAATCAAGAAGGTGCCGCAATTCAACCAACCATCTAAGCCAAAAGCTGTTGGTGATAACATGTACAAAACTAGGCTCAAGAGGAAGAATGTCAATGTATTTGTGTTGTTTCTGTTCATTGTAGTTCCTAAGCCAGTCAGTCAAGAAGAAGTGGAAGTAGGAACAACAACTATGATAGTAAAATGGAAGAAGCCAGCTTGCGAATTAACAGGCTACTGTGTCAAATGTATGCCAGCCAAAATTGAAAACCCAGTGATTACCATAAAGAATCCAAACATCACTCAAGCTGAGTTCAGAGAACTCACTCCAGGAAAAGAGTACGTTGTTGACATCATCTCACTGAACCAGGATCTAGAGGGGGATGCTGTTACAATCAGTGCTACTTCAAGTAAGGCACTTGCAGTTTAATTATATTTTTTAGGCATTTTATATGTGATACAGCTGAAACTGTTTATTGCTTTTAAATTTGTCTTTGTCGATTGTTTGGATCCATTATTCACGATTTTGAGTTACAGCAGTTGTTTTTACAAGGATGAATGTATAAGACTGGAAAAACTTCTTTAAAAAATGCGGAAAATGAGCTGATCTTAATTTTTTGAACAATAGCAAAACCTTCAGTGTTTTCCCCAAGTATATATGAATATATTTATTAAATATTCTGTACTATTAGAACCAAATCTGCCACTAATGCTGGCAGTACAAACAACAAAACCTTTCATAAAATTATTTTTGGACAGCAAACAAGTTCTATTCTTAACCATGTAAAAAACCATTCTGCATGGAGTTTTATTGGGTTTTTTCCCATTTAATCCTTGAGTTATTTGCTGTTAAAATATAATTTTTAGGCATTTTATAATAAATGCATATGAATGAATTTATTTATTATTTTATATTGATTGTTCTTTTAGAACCAAATCCACCAACTAATGGTGAAATAAAAGCATCCTTTCGTTCAATAACTGTAAATTGGGACTCACCCGATGAAGGAAATTGCACTGGTTACAAGGTCAAATTAACTCCATCTGACTCCAAAAAGTCATCTATCAAAATGGATGTTACTAAGAGATCTGCTGAATTCCAAGGCCTCACACCTGGCAAGAAGTATCGTGTTGAGATAATGGCACTAAGTGATGAAGCAGAGAGTGAAAAGTTAGTCCTCAGAGAAACAACAAGTAAGTAATGTTAATTAAATGATAAAAAATATGATTAAATTTGAGCATTGGTGATAGTGATTTAATGTGATTTGTTAACATTTTTTCAAATATTTTTTATTAATGTGATTGTGAATTGTACTAATTATAATTTAATATTAACTCTTAGAAATCCCTGAAGTTGTTTTACTACCTGTAATGGATGCTGTCTCAATACCAGCTACTACTTCCATTGAGGTGTCATGGAGTCGGCCAGAAGGGACTTTGAACGGCTACCAACTGAAGTTAGATCCTCCTGAGGGAGATGATCCTGAACAGACTATCAACACACCAGCTTGCACTGAAGCCAAGTTCACAGGGTTGTCACCTGGTAAAGAGTATCAAATTGAAATTGTTACTACATTTGACTTCAAGAAAAGTGATGCTGTCAAATTAAATATTCGAACAAGTAAGTTACTAATGTTTTTGTTTAAATTGTTCATTTAATACTGCTGTCCAAATCTCTTGTTTTTTTTTTCAGTTAAAACGTATCATGTTTTCATCCATCTCTACTCTTGCGATTTTTTTCATAAAGCTGTTGCTTGAAATATTTTAGTTTTATTTTAGAACCAAGTCCTGTGTAACTATGTAAACTCAGAATGTTCTTAGGAATTTATTACCTGGGAACACCTAATGGTTAGTACAAGGTTATATTGAAATACAAACAATTCAAAGTGAACCAGTGAGTTTGTTGTGTTGTATTGTAAGTTTGAATGCATGACTGATAACCTTGCTTTGAGTTGAAACCAGTTGTTTTACAGTGATGTTGTAACCCCAATTCTATCTTATTTGAGGTAAAATTGGAAGATACCTTTAGGAGATTCAGATGGTTGCTCTTGGGTGGAGACAAACATAAGACACAAGCTAAATTTCGAGCGAGGGTTCAAACCTCTGAACTCAACAGAAGCCCAAAATCCAACTGTTGCACCATCTCTTTTCATGATTGGTTTTTGGAGCCTTTTGTAACATAGATGCAGTGAACTAATGTCATACTTTCTCATATGACAATTTCTTTCCTAAGTAACTTTTTTTCTATCACATACAGGATCTTATACTTTTTTTATATATTAATTCGATAAAATTTGATGTTTCTTAAATCTATTTGTGGATCTTATTTACTATAATTTCCTCACATACTACCTGCAAGTGTGTAGGTTTGTCCTAAGTTTGTTTTTGAAGTTTAGCACAAATTGAACTTGAGTCTCCACAATGTTCAATATGACTATTCTTAAATGCTGATCTTGTAGAAGAACAAGCATCTCCAGTTGTAATTGAGCCCCAGGCTCAACCAGGTGATAACTGTGCTAAGATACTCTGGAAGAAACCAAAGCAAGGCAGCATTACTGGATATAAATTAACATGTATAGAAAAAGACAATCCAAGTGAGGAACCTCAAGTAATTATACTTGATGCTCCTGAAACTTTAGAAGCAGAATTTGATAAACTGTGTTCAGGAAAAACATATATTGTTGAAATTAGAACAGTATCAGGAAAAGAGGAAAATGAGGCTGTTCAAGTTATGTTTGACATTAAAAGTGAGTTCATAAAATGATTTTTTTAAACACCAGTATTATTTACCATTATTATAGTATTATGTCAACTGACAAGATCAATAAACTTGAAATGCTGGACTGAAATTGTCTACAAATATTATTTGCATGCAATTAGTTATAGAGTAAGAAATTAAATTTTTACATTACTTAAATTTAATTTTACTGTATGTTGTAGACAAAGATAATGATGTACCAGTTGTTGTAAATGCAAGTTCAATTGTGAATGTAAATTCTGCAATGATATCATGGATGAAACCTGAAAAGGGCAGTGTAACAGGCTACAAGGTGTTGTGTAAGCAGGATGCTGACACTGATGAAGTCACTAAAGAAGTTGTTCTTAAAGACTCAGAAACATTAGAAACAACTTTTAATGATCTCACAAAGGGTCAGATTTACATAGTTGAGATCATAACTCTTTCTGGTTCCATGGAAAGTGAAGCTGTAAAACTTGAGGTTTCAACAAGTGAGTGGTCTTGTAGTGGTTACAAATTCACCTTTCCCAACATTCTGCACAATCAAGATAATTTTGTTGAATATTTCTGTATTTTTACATGATCTTACTAAACTGCATATTTAAACAAGAATATTTTATATTGAGTTTAACTGTCTGTATTTTGTAAAAGCTTTTCAAGTTCATAATTTGGTGACACAATTATTTACCAACTCTCGATTGTTTATTCATTGAAGAATCTCCAATTGTTGTGGATGCAACAGTTGAGCCAAATGGTAGTACTGCAACTGTGTCTTGGAAAAAGCCTGCTGCTGGTTCCTACACTGGCTACAAGTTATCATGTCATATAAAGAATGATCCTGCATCAAATCTGGAAGATCTTATTGTTGAAGATCCAGATACTCTTGAAGGAATTTTTACTGGTCTTATTTTTGGGGAAATATATGTCATTAATATTAACACATTATGTGGTGAAATTGAAGGTGAAGTTGTGCAGTTAGAGTTTTCTACAAGTGAGTTGTCGATGTTTAAGGCTTCACCTTCACAGGGCTGCTTCTGGGTTTTATTTGTGTGCATTGTACACATAAAGCACCAGGGTCAGGCTCCAATTGTTTCTACTCAAAGCACTTGATTTTGAATACTACTGTTTTTGTAATTAGACTCTTTATTTGTTATTTACTTATCTAGTCAAGCATTATTTTTCTTAATTTGCATAATTTTTTTTTCTACTTGTTTATAATTGTGCAGAAAAAAACTTGGATTTAGAAGCATGCAAGCATGGAACTTATAGAGGGCAGTATTTCAAATAGCAATTGTGTTTGTAAAATTGCTTACAGACACTTTAGAGGTTATGTTCGATGACCTCTTAATGTCTGTTCTTGAAAAATATAGTCTTTTTCTATAATAGACAGTATGAATATTTAATTGGCCGGAGAAAAATTTACAATTTTAGTACAACGTTAACAAACTTCAGTGAAATAACTCTTATTGTTTTCGAACTTGCATTACTATAGTCTATTCTTTTACTATAAATATACTTACTTTAGACAACTACAGTGCTGAAACTTACTGGAATTCTATATTTTACTGATTCTGAATTGCATAAACTTCTAAGATTCTGTTTGTGATCAATTCTGCATACATTTAAAGTTGACATGTTTTGTTACGTCTATAAATTGTTCTGTTTTATTCTCTTATAGATGCACCGTTTCTCAAGTACTACTAACGCGAAAGCTCTGTTAAATTTTAATGAATTAGATAAAATATTTTAGTATTTTAATTCTATTGTATGATAATATTTTTGTATCAGTTGGTTTCTATTGTTGATTTTTATAATTTAATATTTAATTTGTATGTTATTCTGCTTATAGACATGTATAGACAAATGTATGTTCTAATGATGTACAGTAATAATTATCTATGGCACCATTTCTTACTGTATTAAGATTAAATTTTCACTTTGTCATTAATTATATATGATTTATAATGTATGATGAACTTTATTTAAATACTTGATTTAATCAACAGCTTTCCAAATTCACTTTTAATTGCACAATGTTATTTTGATATTATGTAATATTTATGATTTTAATGGGCACAGCTTTTTAGCCAGTAGATAAATGTCATTCTGTTCTCCTGGCTTGCCTCCATAGTCAACAGAATATTTTGTTAAAGGCTCTCTACTGTTTGTAACATGGTTTCTGGCAGAAGCTATCCTTTGTTTGCTTATCATTTATCGTAAAACCAAACACTAAATATAGCAATATTACGGTAACAGTTACTGATTTGCTCTGTCTGAAAAATTACTGCAATATTGCGATAACAAAGGCACTGTGTGAATGGGTATAGACCAATTATTATGGTGGTATGCTTACTGCATTATTGCGGCAACGTCTGTTTGAAAGGGGTTAAAGATACATCTGCGATTTATTATTTTTTTTACATATCTAAAATTGCACCAGTTTTATTTATAATACCTTTATGGTCATTATGTGAATGTGTATATTAATTCATGAATGTGACTTTTATTCCTAATGAACTTCAGAGTCCATGTCAGATCAGGTACGTGATCCAAAAACAGACAGCACTCGGAAGACAATCGTTGTTGGTTGGAAAAAACCGGAGCAGGATTGTGAAGGATATCGTGTTACGATCACTCCACCTGACTCTGATCAGAATGAAGTTGTTATAAAAGACCCACAAGAGGTGAAGGCAACATTCAATGGATTATCACCAGGACGTGAATACACCCTCTCCATATATACTACAAATGGAGAAGTAGAGAGTGAATCAGTGGAAGTGATCAAACATACAAGTATGCTCTAACTTAATATACTCTTTGTTTAAAAGAATGCACTGTATAGAATTTTGCTTCCTTTGTTACAAGCAAATTTTAACTAGCATGCAATTTTTTTTCCTAGAACCTCATGAAGTGATAAATGCAGCATCAGAGGCAACATCAAAATCAATTACAGTGCATTGGGATCGTCCCTCTGGTGAGCTTACTGGCTATAAAGTAGTTTGTTTGCCACTTGTCTCAGGTCCAGAGCCTTCAAACCGAACCAAGAGTGATCTCACATCCGTTAAACAGTCACCAGGTGTAAAATATGAACGAAGCAAAACTGACATGTCTTCTTCAGACAAGAGTCGATCAAGAAGTCGAGCAGGTGAAAGAGAGAAGAGCAAAACAGGTGAACGATCAAAAGATGAGAAAAAGAGTGAAAGATCAAAGAGCAGAACTGATGACAGGTCAAAAAGCCGAACTGGTGAGAGATCAAAAAGCAGGACTGGTGAAAGATCCAAGAGTAGAACTGGTGAAAGATCCAAGAGTAGAACTGGTGAGAGACCAAAGAGCAAGACAGGAGATAAAAGCAGAAGTGATGGGAAGTCAAAAAGTAGAGCTGATGATAAAGCGGGTGAGAGGTCTAAGAGTAGAATTGATGTAAAGGGCAGCAGTAGACGAGGCAGTGTAGCCTCTGTGTCTTTAAGAGAGAATCAACCTGACTTCAGAAAAGCCATCACAATCAATGTGGATGAGAAGACAACCAGAACAAAGATCAATGACTTGGAAGGAGGTTGTCAATACATAATCGACATCTTTACAGTAGCTGGTGAACAGGAGAGCAAGAGTGTTAATCTCAAACAGCGAACCAGTAGGTTACATTTACTGTGTGTATTTTAATGTTATATTTTTATGTTTCATTTCATGGTAATTTATTTGTTGTCAGCAGTTTTCTTTCTGGTATCTATGTCCAAAATCTTTTTAACTGTGATCTTAAAATATTATTGTTGCTTTATTATTCAATCTATAATTTGATAAAATGTTGTTTTGCTTCTGCAATTCCAAAAGTAATTAATATTAATAACATTTTGTGATTCAATATTTACTGCATATTCAAAAGATCATCTTTAATACATTTATTTTGTGTTAGTGGACAAGGGATTTGCTTCTCTTTGTTACACTGGTATATTAGTTTGGCTGTGTGAAAGCAGTATAATAAAGAGAAAAAAACTATATATTTTAATACATGTTGTCTGTGTTTGATAATGTTCTTAGTTTGTGTATTATTCACCAGATGATATTTTTTTAAATATATTACATTACTATTTATAATCATGCTGTTGTGTTAATGTTGTTTTACATCTGTGTTGTATTTGTGACATGCTTATATTTACTTCGCTTATTTAGAGCCTGAGGTTGTCCAGGAGGCCAAAGTGGAGCCACTGACCAATTCAATGACCTTCACTTGGCAATCACCAGATGGAAAGTTCACCCATTACCAAGTGAACTTTGGTCTTTCTGGTTCTGATGATGTAGAAATCAGAATTCTTGATCGTGATAGGACAAAGATAACTTTCTCAGAACTTGAGCTTGATCGAGAATATACCGCTAATATTTTCACTTTAGTTGGGGATGTTCAGAGTGAACCAATAACTTTAATTGACAAAACGTATTCTACAGGAAGTGAGTTTATGATGTGCAACCTGATTTGTCAATGGTTTGAGAGCACCTTTTATTATTGATCCTGGCTGCAGCTATGTCTGATTGCATCTTTTAGTACAACCAAAATACTTATATTTTTCAAATCTTTTTGTTGTTTTAGATTCACATCATTATCTCTCTTTTTTAGATTGTTAGCTTTTGTGTTTGCCCATTTATGTTTTTTGCATTCATGTAAATTTAGCAAATAAATGGTAAATTGTATTAACTGATTCTGTTTTTTTTTTTTCTTGTCTCTTTTTGAAGCATGTTCCTTCTCATTATCATCTTTTCTCTTTCATTTGTTTTCTTTAGTAATTATTTCTATCCTTTTTAGTTAAAATAGTTCAACCATTGAATGTAGATACTTATATACAAAATGTGATACTTGCACTGCTGTACAGATATGTATTTAGTTGTTGTGGTTCTATAATATAATAGATGTTATTTAGTTTGTTTGTTTTAATATGTTCACATGAATGAATGAATGGATGAATATGAAATGAATGATTTTTCAGACTCCTCATTACTAGTATTTTCAAATATTAGAAATGAAAATGATTAGTAACAATTACACGATGACAATGATGGCAGCAATGACAATGGTTAGATGATGATCTGTCTCTTATACACATCTAGATGTGTATAAGAGACAGTATATACAGTATGTGCTTGTATTTGTCACACCTTTTGGTGTAGTATAGAGTTCCACATGTAAACAAAAGGTTCTGGGTTCTCAGTTTTTTTTTTTATTCTTGGTCAAATTTCCCTTTTGTTACAGTCCATTTTAAAACTGTAACAAAAGGGAAATTTGTTACTGTCCATTTTATTACAGTCCATTTTAAAACAAAATGGACTGTAACAAATTTCCCTTTTGCTACAGTGTATTTTAAAACAAAAACTAATTCATTGCCTTACATGGCTGTATGTGCCAAATGTCGTAACTAAGCCGGGCACTCACTGCATTACATGTGCAAACAATAAATGTTCTTAATCGCGATCCCTTCAGACTGCCACCGACAATCAACTGACAGCGTCGCATAAACTAGCGCTCACAGGGAGTGGAATTGGATTCGGTGACTGGCGGTCACACATACATCGCACGGCGCAGTGAGTGCCCGGCTACTGATGAAATATAAAGAAATAAACATGACAAAACAGTAAAATACAGTAGATGGCTGTTGTGATTGTGTCCTCATATTTTTGGTATTCTTGTATCACCCTGTTGATTATAATAAATGGCAATTCTTTTCACAGAGCCTATGCCAGTAGTAGAAGGAAAAACAGAAAGTACTGTGAATTCCATCACTGTAACATGGAAAAAGCCAGAGGGAAATTTCACAGAGTTCAAAGTTGAATGTGTCATGGCTGACAGTAAAGAGGCTAAACCAGTGGAGAGAATGGTAGCAGCAAACACATTTAAGGCAGAATTCATAGACCTTGAACCTGGAAAAGAATACGATATCCAAATTTGGTCATTAGATAAGGAGTTACCTAGTGAGCCTGTACAATTGAAGGCAAAAACAAGTAAGATTATGTGGTATATTTTGTGAACACTTCTCTGGAAGAAACTTTAATACTCATAATCCTATTAGAAACGTACCTCAACAAAGTCATACGTAACTGAATTGTGTATTTAAATGTTCTTGCAACTATCTTGGAACAAGTTTAATTCAGTAGCTTCATTGAACATTCTATGGTCAATTAAATAATAATAATGCTGTTATTACTCAATATTTTAAATCATAATATTATCAAGATGATAATGTTCTTTTTTTTTTCTCTTAGAATCTGACAAACCAGAAACACGTAAGTGAGAATTGAACACAGTATCAGTATAATATAGGAAAATTATAATTACAGTACTCAAATTGCATTAATATAGTTTAATATACATTTGGATTGAAATCTACATTTTATAAGAAGGTTATTTAAAGTTAAATTCATAAACCGTGATATAAAAGACATGACATATAAAAGAAAGAAATATATGTTCACATGAATGAATGAATGGATGAATATGAAATGAATGATTTTTCAGACTCCTCATTACTAGTATTTTCAAATATTAGAAATGAAAATGATTAGTAACAATTACACGATGACAATGATGGCAGCAATGACAATGGTTAGATGATGATGAGGCCAAAAAAAAAATTATTTTTTTTGTCCTCCTCCGCCCGCATCTAACTGACTGAAAAACAATTCATGATGTGATGCCACCATGACCATACTGTATATAGGCACATCATGACTATATATGGGTATACAAAAGTTTTTAGAAAGATGATAAAATAATAATATATAAATTACAATCTTTCACACTACAGATTGATATCTCTTTTGGTAAAGTCATATTTTGAAAATGCCTTTTTACAGAGGGTGAATGGACTGTAATTATCAAAACCTGTGAGGACTCAAAACCAGTTAACAATGGATTAGTTCATCTTGTTGCTTATGGAAAAGATGGAAAATCCGAGAAACTTCTACTCACTGAAGAGGAAGAGCATAAATTTTTTGAAGCTGGAACTAATGATGAATTTGAGGTAATCAACAAAGTTGTATAGAGTGCTTGCATTATAGATGTATCAACTGTTATATTGTTTGTAAAACAAACTCTGAACTATATGAAACTCATTTTTGACCTCAACATTTTCAGCCCCTTAACCTAATGTTAAGTTATTTTTGAATAATATTTTAAACTCCTCTGAAGTGAAATTTTATTTTAAAAAAAATTCTTCAGAGTACTGTATCTTGTAAACTAGGTCTGCATTATACAGTAGAAGATTGTTCATTATTTAAAAACTTTAGTCAAATTTATATTTTCAATGTTCACACCTTTTCACAAATTAGTGTACACACAATGAGAAATATTTTCTCTAAGAAACTGTTTAGAGTGTAGACCTGTAAAATTTCATATACATGAAACTACACATGATATTAATATTTATCATTTACGATTTAAAATTACATTATGAGCACCTTAGATGATGAATGTAAATTCGTTTATGTTGTGTTGCTTAGATCAATGTTGGTAAAATTGGTGAAATTTACAAGATACGTGTCGGCATGGAAGATGAACATTCTTGGGAAGGCTGGCACCTTAATGAACTCTGTATGATAGACAAACACACCGAAGAAAAATTAACATTTGCATTTGACCGTTGGATGTCTCGGACTGAAGACGATTTTGATATTGTCCGCGAATTGCCTGCTGTACGTGAGAATCAAGACGTGCTGCCTGTGAATGTTTACCATGTAACATTAGATGTTGGTGATCATTTAGCATGCTACACTGATGCTAACGTTTGGATTGTGTTGCACGGTGAACGAGGTGACTCAGGCAAGCGACTCCTGTACCATGCACTTGAGGAACCACGATGGAAGTTTATGAAGAGTCAGAAGGATACATTCAAAGTAGAAGCAGTTGCTTTGGGAGAGATCAAGAGGGTTGAAGTATCACACAACGGTGTAGGCTATGGTGAGCTTATAATGTTGAACATTCCATTAATTTGTTATATCAATCTATATTACATACATTATTTCCAAAACTATCAGTGTGATGAATAATTTTTGACTTTTGTATGGAAATCTCCTTGTGTGTATTATTCCTTATATTCAAAATGCTCAAGTCTTGAGTATTCCATTTCTCACGTCTGTAGGTGAGTACTTATAGGTACTGTAATATCTATTTGTAAGTAATATCCAGGGGCGTTTCCAGATGTCTGAAAGGGGTGGGTGGGCGATTGAGAAACTACTCTACCAATACGGGGTTTGGTTTTGTTTGCTAGAAGTCTGGAAATAACCTCTGAGGCATTTTGGGGGCTTTATAATTTGTTTTTCTTTCTTGTTTTCCTTTTTTGTACTTTTGAAAAGGAGGTACCAAAAGGGGGTACCAGGCCCCCCCCCCCCCCTTAAATCCACCCCTTATATCTATTTGTGTGTGTATGATTGCTCATGATGAAAATGATAAAATCATTGTTTGTAAATAAATTAATATCTCATTCTCAACCTCATTGTATTTTTGAGTACTTATGCCCCATACACAGAATTATCTAGTCTGTGAGTGCTTAAACTGCCCAGGTCCTTTTTACCATATTTTATTTCTCACACTTATACTTTTATGAGAATACTGTACTGTAGCTCTCATACTCAACATACTGATAAGATAGTATAATACATACTCCTAGTATCGAAGTGCACGCCATCGTGTCGGGAATTCAATATTTTGACATTAATTATGTCATCATCAGGAATGATGATGACATTCCTGATGATGACATAATTAATGTTGAAATATTGAATCCCAACATGATGGCATGCTTTTCGATACTTGGAGTATGTATTATACTATCTTATCTGAGATTAATCCGTGGACCTTTCGGTTTTTGGACATCATACTGAAGTTGAAGTATTTTGGTTTTCTATATTTCTAGGTGCTGGAATGTTTGTTGAACACTTTGTGATAAAAGAGAGTGCTGATGCTAAAGAAGAATTGTATTTCCAGTGTAACAAGTGGCTTGATGACCATGTAGCAGAAAGGAAGACGGAAATGTCATTTAAACTTTTTGGTAAGTGTTAAGCTAAGACCATAATCTAAGAAGTCATTTAAACCCTTAAGTATTAAGCTGTTAGGTCATCTTATCACAAATGAAACTTTCTGAACTAAAAATAATCAGCATTATCATCATATTTAATTTCTTTTATATGTAGATTTAAGTTAATAATAAACTGATTCTTTTTTGGACTATTTATAAGTTGATTGTATTAATTGGTATCTTACCTTTTTTTTTTGCAAGGCCAGATGGAGAAGTTCTGGTGGGTGGCCAATACCCCATTTTTTATATGTGTTCATTATGAACACAGTTTAATTATTGTATCTTTCATTTCTTGATCATTATTTGATTAATTTTGAACTTTTACAGGTGCACGACCTGTCTATTTAGAAGATGATAAGGAAAAGGAGCCTGCTGAGTCAAGTAAGTTGTAACATAAAATCAATCACTTATGGAAGTTACATACTAATTAAGGAAGGATTTCAATATTTCCTCCATTCCTTCCTAAAAATTTCCAAAAGAGATCACAGAAAAATAATTTTACAAAACATAAAAAAAAATCCAAATCATGACGGTACTTAATAAAAATTAAACCAATCAACAACAAGACAATTGAGAAAAAAGCTTGCCTTGACAAACAAAATTAGGCCTAAATTACTAGCGAATTGTTTAAAAAAAAAGTTAAAAAGGTGATAAAAGTTTCTTAATAAGGTTAAGACTATAATTTGATAAAAATGTGTCATCAAATAAAATTCTCTGAACACTATCAACAATCCCACTTTGAGTGTCAACACATTTTCTGCATATTCTTACAAATGTTTGAATATCTTTTATCAAAAATCAGATTTGTTGAATGTAAAAGACATTCTTGAATATGTGAATAAAGTTAAACAAAGAGAAAGTTACTCAGAAACAGTCATTTGGTACTTTGAAAAAAAAATTATAATAACTTATATTTTGTTTTTTGCAGAAGGAACATGGAAAGTCACTGTTAAGACCAGTGATCTTCCTGATGCCGGAACAAAGGCCAAAGTTTATTTGACTCTCTGTGGAGTAAAAGGTGATTCTGAGCCGCGTCATTTAGATCTGGATGAATTTGTGCCCAACGGAGAAGGCACTATCATTGTAAGTCATTCACTACATGTAAATAAAACCATAAAATTATAAATATCTAAAGTTTTACTATACTTTAGGCAAGACTTTTTTATACCTTGTTTTGCAAAATTTATTTCTTTAAAGATCGTCAGAGGAGGGCAGAATAAAAATAAAAATTAAATTTTGTTTTCTTACTTAGCAAATGGTTTTTGCCAAAAATATCCAGACGGAGGACAAAATAAAAATAAAATTGTATTGTTGAATGTTAACAGTGTAGTAATGAGATGATTAAAAAGCTTTAAATTTATATAATTAGGAAGAAATATACATATCGTATTTTTGGATATTTCAACGCAGCAGCAGGCATAATAAAAATAAAGAAAAAATTATTTTTTTCTTGAAATTTCCATTTTTCTTGTGGCGGCAGGTGCACTGATTGACCAAAAATAAAATTTTATTTTTATTCAAAATCATCAATATTGGCGAGCAGCAGGTTCGCGAAACAAAATATAAAAAAGTCTTGCCTTACCAGAGTAGAGTGATCATTTCATCATCATATCTGTTTATTGCCTCTGATTTCACATGTGCATGGGTTGGCCGGAGTGGATGGCAACTATTCATAGGTTTTATTGTCTCTTCCTCTTTATGATTGCTAACTATAAATATTCATTACATTACGTAAATTTTTTTGCTAGGTTGATTTTGGTGATGTTGGTGAAGTCAAAAAAGCTCGACTGACTCATGACAATTCAGGAGAAAACCCCAATTGGCATGTCAATGAGGTAAATGGCTAATGAACCATTATTGTTTACACATGTAATTAAATATATTATTTAATAGTTTTTATCATGGTTAATTTATTTAGTCACAGAAAAACATAAAGACTGTAATTATCGTAATAGTTAAAAATTAATAACTTATGGTAATTGGTAACTATGGTAAGTGTATACAGATAGTTCACCTAAAGACTGGTTACCTTAAAATCGCTACACTGTCGCTATACTACTACGTTCCCGATGTTTTTGAGAAGGCTTTGCGGTTTGACCATCCAATCAACATCACCGAAAGCTGTCAGCAGTAGCGGGTAACGATTGTATAGAAACCAAGCTTAATTGAAGTAAATTTAATTAAACCTATAAACAATTGTTTTGGCTGTAATTAAACCACTTAAACTAATACAAATCCAAATGTGTCTACAATTGTTACATTTTTTGCGAGTGCTTTCAGGAATATCGCATTGTTACAAAATCAGTCAATCAATCAATTCCTTTTATTTCAAAATATCAAATTAAATTGCTTTATTTTATTGACATATTGGCTCAAAAGGTCTTGAGACTTCTAAATACTCAGAAGAATTACTTGCTATCATTACTTTTCAACTTTGATAAACAATTCAAAATCTAAATTGTGAGAATTTTTTATATTTAATACAGATTAAAATTGAAGATGAAGTAACTAAAGAACTTTATACATTCCGCTTTGATTCCTGGTTATCACATGATCAACGAGGTTATGACGTTCTTGAAATGCCAGTTATTGTGCCAGATGTGGAACCACCACAAGGTAAGTTAAACCATCCGTTACTGACACCACCAACTTGCACTGCTGACACCACTGCCATGGACCCCACCACCTTGTATTATTATCAGAGAAGTTGAGTTCCTTGCACTTTTGACATTACTTTTACAAATCATCACTACAAATTTAACAAATATACTGTAAGATTCATAAAAGTGAGTAGGATCGCTTTGGGTCATCTTTAGTCAAGGGTCAAATTGCTATAAAGTGGCCTATAGATTTATGGTCTGAACACTTAATGATGTGCAAGCTATATTTGGTTTTTTGTAGATGTTCATTACTTTTTCTTTGTTGAACAATTGTTTTTTTAATTTTTTTATTACAGTTTTTATGTATCAACTTTGCACTTTAACCAACAAAGAAGAAGACGCTGACACTGATGGAAAAGTTAGTGTTACCATATATGGTGATGATGGCAACACCGGCAAGAGGACGCTGGTTAAGTCAAACAAAGAAACACCCTTTTTATACGGACAGGTAAGATAATTTGATTCTTCAATTTAATTTATGTTAAAGAATTTCAAAAGTTTTCCCATTTGTTAATTTTGAAAAAATTGTTCCACTTGGTTCAAATATCATCCTTACTCAACAATTTTTTTATCCACATTCCCTTTGACAAGTTAAGAAGTCATTTGATTGTTTATTGATAGCAGGAAAAAGACTTCAAAAATCCAACCCATAATTTTTTTTTTTTTTGAGTTAATATTGAGTTATATTGATTTGTTAATTTATTTCTATTTAAGTTTAAGTTATTACTGTAGGTGCTGAGTAAAGTTGTGTGTGTGCTTTTATGTATCCCATTTCCAATACTAGGGGTGTATAGGTACATAGTTAAAATATAGTTTGGTCATGTGATCTACTTTCGATGCAAAAAGTCCACTACATATGCTCTTTAAATTTTTCTTTTTGTTGTCATGGACACAAACCGTCTGTGCTACTGTACTTTTGACACTAACACATTTTTTTTATTATTTTATGAATAGGTGGATAAGTTCCTGATCAATTCAGTTTCAATAGGAAAACTCGAGAAAGTTGTCTTCCATTTCCAAACAGACGTTGATCAAGAAGCGTGGTTACTAGATTATGCAACAGTTAGCGTTGATAGGTTTTCCATGGTAGAGACAGTGTTCCCTTGTTATGATTGGCTGGGCCTGAACCCAACTACGGGTCAGGCGCTCTTTGAGAAGGAACTCAAGGCTGGAGGTCAGTTAACATTTGTATTTATTAATCATTATTCACTTTTTTTATATAGTAATAACAATGAAAATAATAATGATGTATTAATGATAATAATGAAGTAATAAAACAATATAACAAGTGACACCATAAAGCGCTCTGTGTTTGAAAACCGACTTCAGAGTGCATACAATAATTTCTTTAAATATCTAAAAGATGTTAACACAATGATTATTTCAGCAACTCTCTATTGAATAAATGTTAACAAGTTGAATAAATTCCTTCTGGGAGATCTGGTTAAATAGGCTTTGATTTAATAGTATTTTGCTGCATATGGTGATATCCATCAACAGTGACTTCCATAAGACAATTAATAATAAAGTAGTAAAAACATGCAAATATTATGAATTTTTGCAAGAGATGGGTTATTTTTCGGGAGATTTTTGTTTTGCTTGCGAGAGTGCGGGAGGCCATCCCGATTTCCGGGAGACTCCCACGACTTTCAGGAGGCTTGGGACCCCTGTCTTTAGCGTGTGTAAGGCAGTCACTGGTTGGTGGACATTGGCCCCACTTTCATACAATTTCATCACTAGGATTTGATGAACTTGCATTGTGTTGTTAAATCTTTCCGAGTGCTGGATGGCCGAATGGCGTTTGCCGATTGTCGATGGCAGTCATAGCAGATCGGCAAGTTACGTTTGAATCACGTTGGTCAATGACTGTTGCTGCAGTGTGTGTCTTTAGCCATTGCATGCTGTTGATGTACCAATAACTTGGCTACTCATATGTTTTTTTGGAGTGCAACCAACAGTTTCTGCCTTTATGTTCTGATTTCACCTGTTTTCTTTGTTTTAACTGGCATTAATTAAGCTGGTTTGCACTCCTTTTTTTTTTATATTAAAGAGCACAATATATGTAATTATAAGATTAAAGATGTAATATTAACATATGCCTTTGTTAGATGAAAGACCAGTAGAGACCATCATAGAGGATGATGGAGAACCACTGGATGATGGAGAGTCCTATTCAAGTGGCAAATGGTTGGTCTGGGTGACAACGGGTAGAGACGATGAAATGGGTACTGATGCCAATGTCACTATTCAAGTTTATGGTAACAAGGGCTCAAGTAAGGTGCTACCACTAAAGAAGGATGATGATGACAATCCGGACAATGATAACAAGAAGGACGATGATAATAAGAAGGATGACAATAAAGAAGATGAGCAAGAAAATGAGAATGGTGTTGAGAAAGCAACTAAGTTTCCACCTGGGTCTGTTGAACAATTTGAGGTAATTTCTGGCTTATATAATTTGTGTAGGCTATTATTTTTCGTACTTGTTTTATGGCATGCAATAAAAAAAATCTCTAATACTTATGTGGTTGACCCAAACCAAATCTATCCTATAAATTTCAGATTGATGTCGGTGAAATTGGTTCGCTCTACAAGATTCGAATTGCTCATGATAACAGTAACAAGAACCCTGATTGGTTTATTGAAAAGGTTGGTTAAAATTAAAGTACCAGAAACAATGCAAAACTTGAAATTTTGAGACAATGTTGCATAAATCAACTAAATCAATTAAATTATTAATATTATTAGTGTTAGTCTTTAGTCTTGATAATCCCTTTGCAGCTGATACTCAGCTAAACAGGTGTTATTAGTATATATATTATATATATTAAAGTACTATCTTGTTACATTTTTCAGATAAAAATGAAAGATAAGGATACACACCAAGAATTCCACTTCTTTGCAAATCGTTGGTTAAGAGAGCCTGTTGATATCAATGCTGTTGATGAGGATGAGAAGGGGAAAATAGATGAAGCAAAGAAAGAAATAGAAGACAAGGATCAAGCCAAAGAAGATGAAGGTAAAAATAATGAAGAGGAAAATAAGAAAGAAGAAGAAGAAGAAGAGGAAGATTTGATTGATGATATTTGTCTAGAGTTGGCAGCCATCCGTCCAGATGCACCAGTTCCATTGGGTTAGTGAGCTTGTAAATTTTTTTTCCATCTTGTAGTACATGCTCTGCAAATAAATCATTGCTTCTTGCATTTCTGGTTAATGTTTCTCTGATTCCTCTCTATAGATTGAACATCCGCTGTTAAAGTTGTGATTACCCTATATTAGATTCGTTTAAAATATATTTATTGTATACATAACATACACACATACGTAATTTTGCATGCATTTTCTCTTGGGGTCCTGTCTTGGCCACCATCCCCAAGCACACGTTTACGTGTTTACAAGGGTGGTGATGGATGGCGACCCACAGAGATTTTGCATATTTCCCGTTTCTTAATTTTATTTATTTTAATTTTTGTTTTGTTGTTATTTATTTATTTATTTAATTTACATATTTATTTTTATTTATTTATTTTCTGATGTAAAGCGCATAAAGGCTTTTTTGTGCCTTATCTACTATACAAGTGTAATGTTATTATTAATTATTAAATCCTTATTTTTAGAGGGAAAAACTTCTAGGGATACTTTGCATTTTTTATTGGCATTGGATAAGTGCATTAACTATATTTGAATATTTGATAATAATTATTATTTTTTTAAAATTTCACCTTGACATTTAAGCCTTAAAAATTTATTTATATTTTTAATATAGTTCACAAATATGAGGTTGCTGTTCACACGGGTAACCGTGGAGCATCCTGGACTGACACACAGCCTTACATTGTTGTCTGTGGAGAGAAATGCGATACTGGTCAACGGCAACTGAAGCGTTTAGACATGTCAAAATTGGATAAGAAACACAAATTTGGTAGAAATGAGGTATTCATACATGATTGTGCATTTTTTATGTAATCTGTATAAAAATCAAGAAGTAAAGGACCGGAATACAACCTGTGGCGTATCTAGGTGGTACACAGTGCTAACTCCCCACAAAAGAATACTTACACCTCCCAGTCACCACCAAAATCGCACTTAAGTAGTTCAAAATTACCTTAAATTGCCTTATTTTCTGAGCTAGTCCTCTTTCATCTATCATCGAGCCCCCACCTTACCTTTGCGTCCCCATCACCCCTCCCCCATTTCAAGACTCGTAGATACGCCACTGAATACAGCATGTTTATTTTATATTTCAATTTTATATTTAATTTTATATAATAGTATATAATACTGCTATGTTGTTGACACCTTTTTGCCAGTGGAGCAGCTTGTGTCCTAACAACACATAGAGCAGACACAGCAGGGTCACCCGACATGGTCTCTGCAACTGAACAAACAAAAAAAAAGCCACCTGACCCTTCAGGGAGTAGGGGCTAACAAAGGGTTGGAATATGAACTAATCTAGACTTGCCACAAGTCTCTAATTTATGGATTTTTCATAGTATTAGCGCATTTCAGAAAGCGCCACCAGCGTCAGTTTATGTTGAGAAACTTTAATCCCAGAAAAAGTATACTATGGAACGCCATGCAAATAAGTAATATGGAACGCCATTTGTGCCAAAATCGATTTATTCTTAAGCATTTCAACTGATTAAGACAAAGATTAGGGACTGGAACCCAGTCTAGAACTAATCATGTGTATAATACTTATTTGTTCACAATATTGTATTTGATGATCACTTTTTTTTTTGTAGGTGAACACATTCTTGATAGAAGCTGTAGACTTAATAAGACCTAATAAATTGATTCTTGGTCATAATGAGAGAGGATATGGTGCAGGTTGGTTTGTGGAGAAGGTTGTCATCAAGGAGAGTACAGACTCACCAACTCAGTTTGTCTTTCCATGTCAAAGGTGAGAGAATATAGAAATGATTTTTATAGATGAAGTACAACATTTTAATGTCAAATGTCGATAATACTAATAACAAGGATCTACTTTATATAGGGCAATTTTAGTTATAAATTGACAACATATGAAGATATTTATTGACTGCTTTAACATATAGTTATATTTTGCTTTATAATACCACTTTTGAAACAACATGCTTTTCTTGACTTAGGTGGTTTGATGATGGAGTTGAAGATGGAAAACTAGAACGTGAGATAAAGCTGCTAGGTGAAGTTGAGTGCACTGAGAAATCAACAACCAAAGGAAACTGGAAAGTGTCTGTGAGAACCAACATGAAATCTTCAGATGATATGGACTCGAAGGTGGCTCTGATTGTGTATGATGATAGAGGTCAGTTTTTGCGTCATCCTTTACTGAAGGGTGAGGTGGAAGACAAGAAGCTGTTTGATCCAGGGACTCAGGATAACTTCAAGGTAAGTCTCAATAAAGTATTGAATAATATGGTCTTGCAGTAGTGCCATAACAAATACAAATTTTAATCATTAACAAAGAGGAACACAATATATCAGCGACCGGGATGCAACTCTGCTTATGTGGAAAACTCTTAACCTTCATTGGGAATTCAAATTTGATTGGCTGCAACAAACATTATCAACACATTATTAAGCATTTAAATACCAATTTATTTATTCATTTTAAATCAGGGCAACTTTATTTAAAAACGTTAAGTACATTATGTAAGCAAATATTATTCAACTGAAAATACTATACTATTTTACGCTATAATAAATACAGTAGTAATATATTATTGTCATTATTTTTATTAATAATAGTAATACAGATTTTCATTGTTGTTATTTTATCATAAAAATTATCAAAACTTTCTTAGATAAATGTCGGAAACATTGGAGCTATAAGTAAAGTGAGAATTGAAGTTGACCAGTCTGAAGATGATCCAAAACTGTATGTTGAATGGGTATGTGCATACTGACTATTATCAGTAGTTCAAGAGTTAATCACTTTAGTAGATGTAGAATGGGTATTGTGCCCTGCCCTGTGCAACCTTTACAACTATGACTGATCTAGTGAAGATAATAATTTAAAACCTTCAATGCTCTTTAACTAAGTATTAGACTACGGTTTTTGAGCAAAAGAAGGGGTTAATTTTACCTTTGCGAATCTTATCAATGTTCATACTTTGAGAATGTATCTATGTATATGCGCAAAAATCTTACTAAGTCTTGTTTAGCCACCAGCTTGATAAAACCTACGTCATACTTAAAATCTAAGTGCAAACTGCAGCATGATTTCACCAAGCTAAGGATACCCTTAGTCTTAAAAAAGTTAATTTAATGTGAAAAGAGTTAATCTTAGAGACTAAAATACTGTCCAGACTATAAAATTTTGACTAAATATGGCTATGATGACATCACATCATGAACATATATAGGCACATCATGAATATGGGCATACAACAGTTTAGTTGAGACTTTTTTTATTCCTTGTTTCGCATACTAATTTTTTTAAAGATCGTCGGAGGAGAGCGGAATAAAGATAAAATTAAAATTTTGCTTTCTTATTTAGCAAATAGTTTTGCCAAAATCATCCAGATGGAGGAGAAAATAAAAAATAACATTTTATTGGTGAATGTGAAATAGGATGGTTAAATGCTTCAAATTTTATTAGGAAGAAATATACATATCTTATCTTTAGAGATTTCAAGGCAGGAGGGCGTAATAAAAATAAAGAAAAACTTTTAATTTTTTTTTCTGAAATTCCACTTTTTCATGGCGGCTGGTGCGCTAATTGGCAAAAAATAAAATTTTATTTTTATTCGAAATCATCAATATTTGCATTTGGGGGGTTCGCTAAACAAGGTATAAAAAAATTCTCGCCATTACAGAGCATTAGAGATTAGAGCTGTTTTGAGTGTTACATCCTTGATAATTTTTAGCAGGATTAAACTGTCATTTTTAAAATTTTTTTTTTAATTTGATCAAATTTATGATATTTACTATGTTTAATGTTTTAAATTAAAATAGAAATAATAATTTATGTTCACTATTGTAGATCAAAATGGTTGATGAGGACACAGATGAAAATCTGAAGTTTGAATTTCCTTCGCGGATAAAATTGTGCAAAGAGGCTGCAGCGATTAGAGGTGGAAATACACCAGAAACAGGTAAGAAAACAGTTAGATATATTTTTCAATCCAATAATTATTACAAGATTTTTTTATTGACTATTTTGTGAATACTTACCTGAATAAATCAACAATCAATTTGTGTATTTTGTTATTTTTATTCTTTATTGCGTCAAATATTATTATTATTTATTGTTGGTTTTTTTTATCTTTTAATTATGTTTACTGTTGTTATGATTTTATATTGTATTTGAATATTTTGCCCTAAATAATTTGTTTTTATTTTCTATTTTTTTTAAGTTGTAACTTACAAAGTCCAATGTCACACTGGAAACACTGACGACTCAGGAACTGAGACCAATGAAATATATATGACCATATTTGGTAGTAAAGGAGATACTGGTCGACGACTACTATCTCAGTCCAACAATTTTGATAAGTTCAAGAAAGACCAGGTTAGAATGCAAATTTATTTTTCATTGGATTATTTATGTTAATTTTGGTGTCAAATTTTGTGTTAATTAAAATAAAGGGAGATAAATCAGTCAGAGTTGAGTAACTAAAGGCTTTGGTCTGGGGTCTCACTGACAACCACAGTGTAGCATCGTAGCATCAACCTCAGTGGTGCACCAGGAGGCAGTTCCTGGTTCTTTTTGCAAAGATGTACTGCATTCGTTTACTGGTGCAACAGAGGAATGTAAATGTTTTGATATGTTGTACAAATGAATATTCCAAGACACTAAAGGGGTTTTTGAAGAGATATTTTGCAATGACGAAATAAGATACAGATTTTGGAAATTTAAAAAACTGATGAAAAAAGGGGTATTAAAGGCCCCAGTTTTTTTTTTTTTTTTTTTTTTTTTATTTGTATCTTATTAGCTCTTCCTAATTACTTCTACAAACATCTCATATTGTCTTTCTATTTATTTTTATAATATATTAAACATTTTTTGGTTTCCGGCATTAAGCATCTTTTTCAAAAGATTTGTGCTGTAACATGTAACAGAGGACATAAAGATCTCCATGGCTAAATATATACCAAGAGCAGGTCCAAGCTTTTTTGTTAGGGGTGAGCTACTGAAACTTTCAGATGGTGTGAATCAACACCTACCTTGGCCCCATCATTGAAGTATGGTTCCGTGTGGGTATGGTTGATAAACTCATATTTTTAGAGGTCCTAGGTAAAAGTTTTAATTTCGGCCAACTTAGGAGGCTATTATTTCACAGTTGTCAAAAACATGCATGTTGGTAAAGTTTTAGGGGCTAAAATCTGTTTATCCCCTCTCAATCCACCTCTGCATACACAATGCCTACAGTCTCTGAACTTCATTTAGTTACTATTTTGAAATGCTATGGAAGACCGTAATGTCTTATTTTATGAGTCTATAAAATTGTTTTTATTCCATATTTTGGCAGGTTGATATTTTTGAAATTGAAGCTGTACCACTTGGTAAAATCCATACGATCCAAGTAGAGAACCAATCAAATGATTGCTGGTTTCTAAAGCAAGTACTGGTCACACAGGATGGCAAGAGTGATGATAAAACAAACCAAGAGAAGAATAAGTTGAAATTTGATTGTTTAAGCTGGATAGGAACTGAAGGAGAAAAAGAAAATGATGAAAAAGACGATGATGATGATGAAGATCGAAATCTTCAGCCTATTAAATCTTTTTTTGTGGAAGGTATTCATTTCCCAGTTTTCAATTTTTCGATCATTACTATATCCTAATTGGCATTCAATTTCTTTTATTATGCTTTTGTTTTCCTGCTAATAATGATAATATTCAACTCAAACATAACATACCATAGATAAGATAAAGTATACCTGGTGCAAGATCTGACTTCTGTTTTTTTAACATTTAAATTCACATACAATTGCAAGCTAAAGGATAATTCATGCAAGAAAAAAACGGATTACAAAGAAATGCATGAAAATTAAGCAAAGAATGTATTGCACTGTGAACATTGTCAACTAGGGGAGTTTACTGCAGGTGGCAATATTGCAACGGTATTTCAAATATCACTGGTTCAATCTCATAAAATAGTTTATATTTTCCTTGCTCCAGAGTATTACAAAGATTTTTATGATGTACAGTTACTAAACCTAGCATTAGTAAAGGTATAGATTAACACTCATAACTCGCAGCATCCTTGCACAGAATTTGCGTATGGGGTGATCCATGACTACCCAGCCACCATAAAGAGGCGCTTATAGTAGCTTCATGCTCACATCATTCCACAAGGACGGGCCGAAATGAACCATAGCATCGGGGTAGACCCCTACTCTTCCGAAAGATGTAATGGGTTCTTCTAAGTGCACACAAGCCAGATGTGTACGCTGGACCTCCATTTTTTCACTCACCAAATTGAATAACATCTTTTCAATAATGCATTTTTAGCTGAATTTTATTGTTTTTGAGAAGGTACATCTCAAATCTAAATGGTAAACTGTTTCAAAGCTAAGAAACCAGGAAATGAATTTAAAATCAACAATCATCATTATACTATTTCCATAGTAGGCTTATTATGATATTTGTATATTATTAAGGATGACATGAAGAAAAAATTTACACAAATTAGAAGTGATGTTGGTGGTCTATGAGTAAGGTTCCTGGATGAATATCCCTTCCTTTTATTTGAAGGGGTGTTCCATTTAATGTCAGTTTATCCAGCTAAGTATTCCCAAAATAAACATCTTCTAATGTTTCAAACAATTTACATCTTTCCTTCCAGAAAATTGGACATGCTTTGTTACCACAAGTGATCTGCCTGATTGTGGGATGGATAAGAAACTTTCGTTGGTAGCATATGGTGACAAAGGCAAGTCCAGTGTCATGGTCCTTGATAATGGCAAGGACGACAACTATGAACCAGGAAAGCGAGCAGAATTTAAGGTTAGTTTTTTTAAATGTTTTGTGCATAGAAATTACAAGGAATACTATTTATTTGAATATTAACATTTTTTTGTAGTTAAGTGTCCTTAATTTTAGAAGGTTTTTCTTTCCATAGGTTAGGTAAAGATTATTCTATACAACTAATGTTTTGATTTACTATTAAAATATGATTTTTTATTTTTTTTTTTACAGGTAAATCCTGGAAATTGGTTTGGTGACTTACTCAAGCTGCGTGTAGAGTTGTTTGATGAATCTGAGGAAAATAACAACCAAAATGATACCAGCAAGATATCCTGGCATCTGAAAGAGGTAAATTTTGCTTGATCCAATGTCCCATTATTATTTATAATACCTATACATCAACCTTGCATAATGCCAAGGCCTATATTCATTTCTTATCACTCTGATCATTGGATCAAACATGTACTTTCCTTCGGGTGAAGTATGGCATATGAGGTTGTAGCTGTTAATTAGGGAATTGCCACCCAAAACTGTTAGGTCCCCAGTATACAGCTGGTGAAGAGATATATAGTGTTGATAATTGTACATTGACCAAGAACATATTGCTACTCTCGGGCATATTATATCAGAGCCAGAGATTCAAGGGTAGGTGTACCTAACCGCTCATTCATTGATGTTTACCTTTATATTCGACCACATACCAAAGGCTTTAGGGTGCAGCAGTTCCCATATTCCTTAACCTCATTGTTGGAAGTTTGAACCACATGCTAACCATTCTTGATTAGCCAGGCTTAGATACCCACCTTCCACTGTTGATGGGCTGTAAAGTGTTTCACACTACGTTCGGCCTTAGGTGCAAATATTTCAAGGCCTACAAATACTGTAATACTAATTGATTTTAGATGCTGCAAGGTAGGGGGTGTCTGAGGGTCTCATACACCTCTTCATATGTTCTGTTCTGCCTAGTATTTTTAATTTCTCTTCTCATTGTGACAATGTTGTTTATTTATGATCATAGATTGAAATTGTAGATGAAGCCTCTGAAACAAAACATAAATTTGAGTTTAATAAATGGTTCTCAAATGAGAAAGAGGACAGTGATGTCATCAATGAGTTACCTACCTTGATAAAGGGACGTGACCCCTTACAATTGGTCAACTACAAACTGGATTTCCACACAGGATCTGATGAGGAAGCCGCTACTGATTCTGATGTTTGCGTTACGATATTTGGTTCAACAGACACAGGCTCCAGGAAACTTCACAAGACTATAAATGGAGGAGAAAAGTTTGACAAACCAGAAAAGGTACAAAGCAGGTCACAAGTTAAAATATTATGACAATAAATTGTATATAATCAGGGGTGGATTTTGGGAAGTCAAAAAAAAAGAAAAAAGTAATAACTGATCGCCCAAAACGCCCCAAACAAAATAATTTCATGGGGGCACGCCCCCGGACCCACTTTTGGCCCCCAATTTCAGCCCCACTTTCTTACATCTCTGGATCAGCCCCTGATAATTTATATATTCTGTATATTCTAGTTGACCTATTTGCAACCCTTATTGTATAAACTGTGTCCTTAGAATATAGTTTCTACTTTCAAGATCTGGGTGATTCTTTTACTCCATATCATACTTTTTCTCTTATGATTCTCAAATTATTCTTTTCAGGTTGATTCGTTTTTATTTGAAGCTGTATCGGTCGGTCAAATAAAATATATCTTAATTCAAAAGGCTTCGGGAAAACCATGGCAATTAGAAAAGGTTGTTGTCAAAGAAGGTCAATATACAAATCAGGAAATGGTTTTTAATTACAACAAGTAAGAATTCATTCTTTTTTCAATCTAATACTCTTTATAATGTTAATGTATTTAAATGAGTACATTTCGACCAGCTATGATATAAATAGTGCTACATGTCATTGAATTTCTTGAATAATGTACATTGATAAACTTATAGGCCAAGGTTCTATTAAAGCACAGGTGGGCAAAGTGCGGCCCGCCAGTGATTTTTTTTGCGGCCTGCGGAAATGAAGTACAAACCCTATTTGTGCGGCCCGCCATGCCATCTTTGGCTGGAAAACAGCTTGTTTTTTGCGGCTCGGCACCGATCATCTGTAAAAGATAATAATAAAACTGAGCATAAAGTGGCCATAAAACATTTTAAGAAGGTTTTTAGAAGTGCACTGAAACATTGAAGTTTGAGTGCAGCCCTTGGGGTTGAATCAAAAATTTACTTTGGCCCCCCGAACAATTTTACTGCCCACCTCTGTGTTAAAGGATCAATAGTGCTTCCAAGGTATCATTCCGTTATTCCCCCCACCCCCTCCTGCCTCTCTAATCAAGTTCACCCTTGGAGTCCTTTATGTTTACTGTCTACCTAAGATCAGAGAAATCCAAGAGGGCCAGTTACTGCTAATTTAATACTATTTATTACTATTATCACATTCAGGCTACAAACTTTTTTACAACAGAGTCAACATACACATGCCAGTATTCTCAACCTTGTATATAATTAAAGACATTAAAGAGATTTAAAGCCAAAAGCATTACATCTATGCCACATGTTAGAGAGATTGTTATGCAGTGAGAATGTTGGTACCCAGATGGTAGACTTTGGTAGCTCTAGTAGCAACAATATCTCTGATTTTATATAATGATTATAAATCTCTACAGCTGGCTTGGTAGTGCGGAATCACCTGAAGAAGATGCATCTCTTCAACTGCAGACTTATCAAGTTCAGCCCAGTGTGTTTGTGGATCCAGACATAACAGAAGCAAAACCAAAAACAGGTGAGAGCTTTTCAAGTCTTATTTTGAGAATACTTACTTGGATGAACCAATATATGGAAGGTTTCCAAATTGAATCGTCCGTCCCTGCAGAGCTTATGTACGCCTTACGTAATCATTCTACTTGAAATTGAGATGTGTACCGATCATGGCAAGGGAGGCTGGGGAGGTGCTCATCCAGACTAAAATATCTCACAGATTTTCAACATGAAATTTGATAATGTAATATGTGTTTAGTGAAAACTTTCTTTGATTAAAATGAAACTATGAAACTGAAGGTGATAACATAAAGGTAAAAAGAGAGGAAACAGTTTTATACACAGCTATACATATTAACAGTGTCTCTAAATATTTTCCCTTATTTAGATGGAAACTGGAAGTTGATAGTCTCAACTGGTGAGAATGTTGATGGTAAGGAAGCTGGAACATCAGCTAAGGTGATGTTGACTGTCATTGGTACCAGTTCGTGCTCAGATCCAGAGGAGCTTGGCCAAGATAATCCTACAAAATTCCAAGCAGGAACAACCGATGAATTCAATGTACGTTTGAGATTAAAATTCAATTATAACATTTTGTATTGGTCGCAATAAACCTGAAAATTTCGTCTTGGCTTTTCCAGAAATAAGCTAAACTTGATGCTCTACTATTTCCCATTGTCAAGTTTTTTAGACATTCCATGTAAAAGGTATAAAGACATTAATATATGAGAAAGCATATGGTGCAGCAATAGATCTTTGGGCCGAAATGGTGTTGGGTTTAAGATAATGACGTGTGCCATTGTTTACATCCTTTACAAGACACTTTATTTGCACTTGCTTGCTCCACTCAAGTGACAATACAATAAATAGCTGTCTAATAGGATGGGACTTATCTAAAATATGATTGGTATGTGCTGAATTACAAACATGACTAGAGTCCTCCTAAGAGAGGAAGAGTTGTACAGTACATTGAGCATGACATTACATGTATCCAAAGAGAAATAAGAATGTGGTCTGGATGAAGTATCACTATAAATGAACTGAATATTATTTATATTAATTTCTAAATGGTTAATGGTCAATGGTCATATATTTATATAACGCATTCCACAGAAAACCGTCTCAAGGCGCTTAAATGTCAGTCACAATAAATAATTAAGAAAAATGTTTAATCTTATGGTCCATAAGTATTAATATTAAGAGAATTAAGGATAGAGACTTATTCCTTTGACATTTTTAGGTATCTTTAAAAGAAATTGGAAGAATTTGGAAACTACGATTTCACCTTGAGAGCGAAGAAGATAATAAATCATGGTTTGTAGAAAAGGTAAGGTTGGTGGAAGATTGGTTATCTGTTATTTTTAACCCCAAATCAAAAATGTTAACAATATGAATTGGAAATTAGCATGAGATAAATAAATTCTGATGATTTTACTACATCGGTCATCATTAGCAAAACTTCTTTACAGAATTGATAACTTACATTTGCATTATTGTATGAGAATCTGAATAGTGTGATTCAAGCAATCATTATTCATTGCCATTTTGGCGCAGTGGCAGAGACCCTTTGTAAGACGGCCTGAATCACTTACATCATTTACTGTGCATGAAAAAAAGGGTGTTTTTTTTCCTTAATTCAAATTACTTCTGGTTATCAATAATTTTTTCATTTGTATTTTTTAAATAATATTCTGTATATTTCTTAACTTCAGATTAAAATGAAAGATGAAGACACCAATGAAGAGTTTAGTATGAGGTTGAATAAATGGGTCGGTGGCTCGGATGGAAAGTCTAATGCTATGCTTGAGGTGCCTGCAGTTTGGCCAGAGCTTGAAGAGCCACAAGGTATGGCAAACATGAGGGAGCTTTTGATTTGTTCGCTGACGCGACGCTAGAAAGGAATCACTCATGCGTGACCGTCCTACCAGGCATCCTATGTTCACTGCATATGTAGATTTGGACAAATTGCGTCATAGAATCCACGCAACGAGAAGAACTTAACGTTCTCGCATTCACAAATGGCTTTTAGTGATGTTATTACGTTCTACATCCTAACATCGTCATGCAATCAAAAGCTTCCTATTTTCATCAGAGGAACAGCATCATTAATGACAACTTGCCTTCAATTTGCAAGATTTGCATATTTTTTCCCTATAATTTTATTTTTTTGGATTTTTATCTTTTACAGTGATGCAATATGTCACGACTATCACCACATCGGAAATGGAAGACTCCGATACTACTGCCAATGCATATATCATCATTACTGGAGAGAAAAGTGATTCTGGTAAATGCTGGCTTACAAAGTCAAATCAAGATGTAAAATTTCAAAAGGGACAAGAAGATGTGTTTGAAATTGAGGCTGTTGGACTCGGAGAAGTCAAGCAGGTTACCCTAGGTCATGATGGAAAGGATAAAGGTCAGTAAAGAAGCCAATATCTAACTGTTCTGTCAGTATGTTGCTTGCAATAGTTAGTAGTCCGAGTGCAGTAATGCATGAAGTTAAATAAATGATACCAATAAGTGACATGTTTCAATTCTTTCATTCTAATTCTTATATTCATGACTTACCATGTATTGAGCTGTATACATGACTTACCTTAGTATTTGGCTATTTGCCAAACATCTGACCGGTTATAAACCGTTAGTAGCGTTGTCTGATGATGAGTTTGACATGTCGAAACATGTTGTTTATTAGTATCATTTACAATAGTGGAGTGATGTTTTGCCCTACCTATTGTGTTACCCTTATTTTAATTTATTCTAGTGTCCATATTTAATTTATTTCAATGTTCATAAATTGAAAAATAAATGTAACATAGAAAATAATAAAATTCCATCAATTGTCTTACAGAATCAGCTTGGTTGGTTGACAAAGTGACTATTAAACCTGTTAGTCCTGAAGATATCATTAAGGAAACGGACAAACAAAAAGAGAGAGAAGATGATAAAAAGGAGGAAGAAGATGATGACAACACATTGTGTTTCCATTGTCCTGATTGGTTGTCAGTAGATTCAGAGGACCAAAAGACAGAAAGGGTTTTGCAACCATTACTTGAAGGCAAGTTTCATATAATAAAGAGAGTCAGTAAAAACCATGCTTTTTGGAATATTTAAGGTGTTGCTCCCAGTAATTCAGTTATGTATAACAATAATGAAGATGTAATATGTTGTTACTGGCAATGGAAAGAAACATCCATGTATGTTGTATGTGGATAAAATAATTGATAAGATACAATATATGTTCTAATGACATACCCTGGTTATTATAAGTGAACTGTAATATTTTTAAGTGATAAATAAGTCAATTCATGGTTTGAACTATGCATGCACGTAATCCAGTGGTATCCAAAGTCAATTGATATTAACCTATGTTGTGTATATGCTTGGTTATGTTGATTGACATTGATGCGAGCATACACGGTTCAAACCACCAATTGGCTTATTGTTCATGATTCTAACATGAAAGACATAGCCATTTCGCTACCTACTAAACCAGAAACAAAAAATCAATACAGTATCTGAATTGCTTACCTTGTACAAAAAACTTATTCCTGGCCAATTATCCGACTCATACATAATAAGATTTGTATCTGGTAATTAATTAAAAAATATTTTCATAGTAAAATGTCTTTAATTAGATCCATTGGATATTGATAGCTTTTTTGATTAGGATTTCAATGTTTTAATTAAATGATTAAATTTAATTAGAGAAACAAAATGATTACATTTAATTATAAAACAAAATTTGTTTTTTAATGTGCTCAGAAGACTGGAAAATCCTGATTACAACCGGTGATGAGGAGAATGCTAGCACTCATGCAAAGGTCTCCATGACAATAATTGGTAGTAAAGACTCCTCCAATGACCTTGTACTTAGCGATGACCCCAATGGCACATTCTTCGACATTGACAATACTGCTGAATTCCAGGTAATAATTATCTGAAAACTTCTTTGAAAATCATATTTGCTTTTATAAAAACATAATTTTTTTCAATCAATAAGTGTGCGGGGAATCATAAATATTTATTGAAATAAATATATTACCATTTTTATTGCATAAGTACTTGATGTGATATTTACCCTGATGAATTTCTCAGAAAGAGTACAAAATATTTGTTGAAATAAATTTATGTTCAGAAATAAATCAACCATGGAGAGAATGGAGATCTGTCTCTTATACACATCTTATATATATTAATTGTGAATAACTTGGCATCTAATGCTATACATTTAGATTGGCTTGAATGACATTGGTAAACTTTACAAGATTCGTGTCTCTCATGACAACAGTGGAGATGACCCGTCATGGCTGTTAGGTCAGGTAAGCTAATAAAAAAACAAAAGATACAAACAAAATACTTATTCAAATCATGAATCTGAATTAAAATTTAAATGCTGAATGTGACTCGATTTGCTGAATAAACAAAAAAAATTGAATCTCTGTTGAAAGTAATTATACATATCAGGTGTCATCATTATTCAAACCATTGTTTAATGTAAATGATTATGCAAATAGGTATTCATTTATGTACATAATTTCCTAGATGGTTTCTGTTTAATGTAAAAAGTCAGTGGTGATATTTAAACATTTAAGCAAATTATGTGGTTAGGCTACATAAATATAATATATGATAGTGATATTACATAAATCGTTTTATAGGTTGTCATGCAGAAAATGTCATCTAAAGAAAGTATCACTTTTGATTGCAACAAATGGCTGTCCCGTGACCATGACAATGGTGAAGTGGTTCGAGAGTTTCCAGCTGTACATCCAGATAAAGATGCTCCACCAGGTAACCTTGTTGAAAATGTAATAATTATGAGGCCCATGACCATAATAATAATAATAATAGTTGGATTTGTAGAGCGCATCATGCGAAAAAGCCTCTATGCGCTTGGTGATTGAGCTCTTTGAGTTGGACATTTTAAGAAAATAATCATTTGTCCCATGCTAATTTTGTGACCCCTAATCTATAATCATGTGAACTTTGCCTAAAATCACTTGACCCATGCTAATCATGTGAGTTGCCCATAATCATAATCATAATTAGCATGGAAAGCTAATTATGTGACCCCCCTGGTCTATAATCATGTGACCTTTGTAATCATTTGACCCATGCTAATTATGTGACCCCTGGTCTATTATCATGTGGCCATTGTCTATAATCATTATTTTGACCAATGCTAATTATGTGAGTTGCCCATAATCATTTGACCAAATCAATGTTAATTATGGAATCCTTGCCCATAATAATTTGACCAATGTTAATTATATGACCAATAATATGTGATGCATGCTAGTAAAGTAACCCATGATATTATATAAACCATGTTGATTCTTGTGACTTATTTTAATAATTGTTCAATGTTAAAAATGAAGTACAGACTGAAATTCAAGAATAGAAGGTTAACAGAGCAACCTGAAACTGATTTTGTCAATTCTGTGATTTAACCAATAACCATATAATTTATAGTTTATTAAAATGTTTATGTGATTCAGTTATTGAGTACAAAGTACAAGTAGATACCGGGGATGAGGAAGGGGTAGACATGACAGCTAATGCCTACATCATTATATATGGAGAGAATGGAGATACCGGAAAGAGAGACTTGTACAAAAATGTTGAAGATAAGGCAAAATTCCAAAAAGGCACAGTAAGTAAAAATATTAATAGGCGAGGAATATCTTTTTCTGGGGTTCACAGATAAAATGTCCATAAGACTTGTACAACCAAGGTGGTGCTGTCAGTCTAGTGGGGTACATGGAAAAATAGCGTGGGATGAACCATATGTTTCAAAGTTCTAATTTATTCACCGTTTAAAGAAATCCATCGAGATACATTTTTATAAAATGAATAAAAGCAAACGGTAGGGAATGACCAATAAGAGCAAAGCTCAATGAGATGGCCACCCTAAGTGAGGTGCTCGAGGGGGAAAAAAAAAAAATGCCAGTGCACTCACGATATAGAAAATATGCCAAAAAAAAATTAGACATTGACTCAGACAAACAGAAAAACAGACAAACACGACGCGGACAGCATGTTGGCAATAATCAAACAATAAAGTGTGTAGTATAGAGCAAATTATTTAGCAATTACATCACATCATTACCATATATAGACTCAGATTCAGACTCACTTTATTGCATCCTTTTTACGGAAATTCGTTGCTCGTACATTGTTAAAACTATCAAAATTTGTAAAAATATAAAGATGTACAGTACTTTTGAAAGACAAAAAATCTTTACGTTTAAAAGAGTTATTAAAAAAGGATACTGGTTGGATGTAGAAAAGATGTTATTGAAACAATAGGTTGAAATATAAAAAATGTACAATACTTGCTGCTCAGATATCAAAGAATGCCATACACTCATCCTGTCCTCTCCATTTCCAGTCTGTTTGGCTGTATTTTGGTATATAACTCTTGGATTAAAGTAATCAATGAAAACATTTTTCTTATGACAGACTGACACATTCATCATAGAAGCAGTCTCCCTTGGAAAGCTTAAGAAGTGTGTCATAGGTCATGATGCTGAAGGTCAACAATCAGATTGGTTTGTGGGAAGGGTCATGATCAAAGAAACAGAAGCTGCTGAACAAGAATTTGTCTTTGAATGTAATAAGTAAGTGCTATTTTTAAAAAATTATTTTTAGATCTTAAGTTATGTAGTTTGTGCAGGTTTACTGAGTCTTCACATTCATCATGTTTATGTAGGCGACAGGCATACTGGTCAAGGACTGATATGGGTGGCATTCATGTAAGATAATCACACATGGTCATTTCAACAATAAATTTGAAAATAATAAGATGAATTACAATATTAAAAGTTCATTTATAGCAGAATTGAAGTAAATGTGAAGCAATACAGGGTTGTAATAATAATAATAATAATAATAATAATAATAATAATAATAATAATAATAATATGCACTAAGTCAGACTTAAGGGGAATATCTTAATAATAAGCGGTATTTGTATAGCGCATAATACAGAGGCCTCTATGCCCTAGAGTGCAAATAAATAAATTAATTAACTACTCATTATTTTTATATATATAAAAATAACAACAGGCTGAATGAATTTATTAGAACCAAATAAAAATGGATAATAATTTTGTGTGCTAAAGACTATTTGTAAATTTATAGTTTGATGTCTGTTTTCCATCTTTTTTAACATCTTACAGGTGGATTTCTGATGATAAAGATGACAAGAAAACAGAACGAGAATTGGAGGTAGCCACTGAAGCAGAAGACAGTAGTAATACAGATGATAAAAAGGAAGAAAATGGTGATGAAGGTGATGATGATAAGAAAGAAGAAAATGATGATAAAGATGATGATGATGATGAAAAGAAAGAAGAAAATGATGATGATAAGAAGGAAGATGAAGATGATGATAAAAAAGATGAAAATGAAGAAAATAAGGATGAAGATGATAAGAAAGATGAATCAGATGATAAAAAGGATGATAATGCCGACAATGATGATGATAAGGAGGATGAATCAGATGATAAAAAAGAGGAATAGAAAATATTATGTAATGTAGTAAAGTAAAATGAGGGCGAAGTTAAACTTGCATCTTCAAAAAAAACATGATCAAAGTAATGTGAATAAATATATTAATGCACAAACATTTAAAATTTATTTTATAAATCATTAGATCATCATGAACAAACACAATCTTTGTTTACAAGATTACTACTTGCAATCATTTCTATTTATGTATTTAAATATATATATATATTTTATTACATATTTTGTATGTTTACGGGTTTGAAAGTACTATGTAGTTAAGGGTTCCATGATCAGGGCTGAGCAGATTGGGATAGCAGCTTTTGGAGGTCTGCTAACATTGACAATGAACCAGTGTTTGTGATATCAATGTCCCGAATAGACATTGAATGCAGAGAAAATTTTTATCATTTTATATCATTTTAAATTTCTTTTGCAACATAATAAATATTTCTAGTCCATTGTAAAATATACTCCATTAGAAAAGAACACCAAGATCAGATCTAGTATTTATTATACACTTCAGTAATTGCTTATAATGGATTTTACCAAAGACACATACGACAAATAATATTGCAAATTATTATATGTATATGAAATATAATTCAATTTAATTATTTCTATCGCTCAAAACTTCACTAATATTAATCCTGTAGAAACATAATTTTAAAAGTATAAGTTATGGAATATAAGCTTTGATTAAAATTTTAAAATTATTTTATGTATAGAATAGGTACTGTATATATGCTTTCATGTATATACTAATTTGCAAAGTTTACTTCACAGAGTTTATGCCACTTGTCTTGCATAATAATAATATCACCATGTATTAGTTTAGATGCAATTGAATTAATCCAAATATTGATGAAAGGTGAATTGGCAATCAAACAATACAATAAACATACTGCTATTGTTAGCAATCTTTTTTTTTTGAGAACACTATCATCGACAAATACCGATTGACTCTTGCTAACCCTTATGCAGTGGTGGCGCCTGAAATTCCAGTAGGCTTCTTCTCCGACAGGGGTTCAGTCTTGCCCATTGGAGAAATTCTTTGCACCCCCCACCTGGACCCCCTACTGTGCTACCACTGCCCTGTTCAAGACTTGGCTCCTTGACTGGGTTGATACACACAAATGATCATCTTTATTCCTCGTGTATATATACTGTAATGCCCTTGCGTGTTATACATTGAATATACAAAATAATTATCTCTGCGTTTATTAGTACATATTAGCATGTAACAACCACATCATCCTTATGCAATTTACAGTTAAATTGCTGTTCTTGCACAAGTGTAAATTAAATAATTACCCAACGTATAGTGTTTCATGTGTGAAAAAATATAAATTACCACAGTATTAGTTATATGTGTGATTTTGTTGTCATTCGTAGGCAGTAGTGACCCTGTAATAATAATTAGTGTCATGCTTTCTGCTTCATAATTTTAGTTGTATAATTACAGTATAAATCACACGATATCCATGAATTTTGTGTATTATGCAATAATTTTATTCAGATAATGTGTACTATTGAAAAATCAAGCTTAGCATAATAGCAGTGGTTATTTTTAGACCAGTCTTCAACCAATTCCTAATTCTGATTGGATACTATTGTCTTAATGCAATTCATATATACAATAACATCCAATCAGAATTAGGAATTTGTTTAAGACTGGTGTAACAATAACCACTGCCTATTAGTTGGTAACAAAAGGAACTTGAATTCCAATCCTAATTTGAACAAATATGTTTTTCTTAACAAATTAAATATCTATGTAAAAAAAGTGTGTTAATTAGTGTTGGAAATGATATTACAATTGCTATTATTTGAGTTTCAGTTTTAATATTTGTATTATTTATTTGTTATTTTATAATATGCTATTGCAGCAAATCAGTACTCATGAGGTAGTGTTAGTATTAACGTTTCTACTGACGAACTTAAAAATATACTTAAGTGTACAATGATTGTAAAGGCAGGTAATTCATAAGCTTGTATATTTGTAAGCAAATGCTGTTCTTACTGTAAATGAGATGAATTATACTTAAGATAGGTCTGTATTTTCATACGACTTTCTAGAACCTCAGTTACTTTACTTGAATAGTGATAATATTATAAAATGTGATATAATTAAATGTGTGTTATTTTCTGTTGCAATATCACATCCTAGCATAATTGTAGCACTTACATAAGAAGTTGATTTTCAACAAATGTGGTCTTGAATATTTTATCTAATTTTAATCAGTGTGTAAATGATGGCCTAGACCAATTTAAAGTCCTGTTAATTTTAATATACAATCAAATTAAAATGTGCAAAATAATTTTAGATAGTCCTCTAGTATATGCCGATAAAGACTTAGTATAACGCATGGAGGAGTCCTCCCCTAGTTACATTACAGAAGCCATTAATGGGCATTGTGTATGCAATACTCTGCTTATTTGCTATGTAATTGAATTTCAAGTTTGTGTGATCCTCTGAAATAAATCTTTGTGATGACAGATTTGCTGTTTTTGAACTGCGTTTAATTGCATGCATATTTTTGGGAGCATCATCAAGAGTGTGGGGGTGGGGGTGCACGCCCCTCCAAAATTTCTCGCACCCCCTCCCCCCAAAAAAAATCATGGTCAAATAGTTAAAAATCACCTAAAATCACCTTATTTTGCGAGTTATTCCCTACTCAATTGATCATCGAGCCCCCCCAGCTAATCATCAATGCTGTAGCCAGGATTTACAAATAGTGTGGGGAAGTTTATGAGTGGACCCAATCCAAGGGCAGTGGTGGCTTGGACCCCGTGTCATCCAACGCACGTTTTGGCCCCCTACATATTAAGCCATAAAAACTCTCCCCGTCAACCCTGCAAGGGAGTTTTTATTCCGGGCCGTCGACCGAGGGTTCGTTGGGTATCTAGTCGCCCATAGGAGAAGTGACTACGGATGCCATGCTATTTCCGCATCTAGGGTTATTATTTTTTTTAATATTCAAGGGTTGGGACATCGGAATGGTCCATTATCTTTTCATTCGGATGGCAGGTACGAAGCTGTCAGTCTAGTTTAGTCCTTTTATAGTACGGTAATTTGCAAACAATATTTACATTAAAATAGTATTGAAAGGGTCGACTCAGTGTAGTAGTAAACTGTAAACAGCCTATATTAAATACAGTAAATATAACACAGGTAAAAATCCCCCACATGTTATCCCCGGTATTTCTAATTTATTTATAAAAATAATATATATTAAAAAGTTATTTAAACTAGATAAAAACTACCCCCAAAGATATCAAAGATAAAAAAAAAAAATGATGAGTGAACTTTCTGTTGTTTTCCTCTGTGTAGGCTATAATGTAATGTCGGCACCACCATCTGTGGTGGAGGATGGGTGATCTGGGGAAACGGGATCCTGGATTCCTGTCGAAAATTCTCGTAGCGAACACTAGGCCTACAGTCTCAGGGTACATTTTCGTGGCATGGATTGTCGAGAAGTTGGAATCTTCATCGGAAAATCTATGGCGCCGTCACTGCATTACGTCCGAGTGGGGCTGGGGGAGGGCCTGGTGGTGAGGTTTCGTCGGATCTGGCCCGGATTGTCGAATCCCAGAGTGCCTAGTCCACTTTGCCGAAACTCAGTTTGCCGAATGTCAGTTTGCCGACTCAAAAACAATGAATCCCATTTTGCCGAAACCCAGTTTGCCGAAAGTCAATCAAAAGCAGTGGTACATTAAAAACAGAATAAAATTCGCGATAGAGCACTCTCTTAGTATCATGACTGCGTCTGTACGAACTGGTGAACCAGCCGAAAGTCATGGCCGGACAGAATTGCGAAATTAGAATTTAGAAGCCGGGCCAATGCGAAATGCGATGCGATCACTGTGTATTCGTATAATAAATAACTGCTTATTGTAGTTAATGATTAGATTTGTCTTATTCTGTAAATCAAACTTGATTATCAATTTGGCTATCAGCAAAAAAAAAAAAAAATAAATAAATAAATAAAAAGGCCCGTCATATAAAATGTCTTATAAGCATATCTATAATATATAAAATATATAAAGTTTAATTAAGACAATAATATGAAGGCATAGGCCTAAAGGAAATGAATAAATAAAGATATAATAATGATATACAATACACTCTATTCAAGGGGCTGACTAGAGCCCCTGTCAGGGTCCCGGCATAAAAAGTTCTCGTTGAGATTTATTTTGGAGCTTAGTATGTCCCAAATTGTGCTTTTAGACCACAATATTACGGATTGGCAATTAAAATAACATAATTTGGATAGGCAAACTGGATTTCGACAAACTAGTCGGATACCGTTTCGGCCCCAGTGCTAGGAGACCAATTCGAGGGTGCGTGCTAATAAGGGGCGAGCGCTGAACAAATAATTCGTAGGTTTATCAAAGGAGGTATAAAAATGTTTATCCTGGCACTACTGTCTTTAGCAGCAATTTCCCGTCAGATACTTGGTTGGTTATGCACCTGTATGATAACATCCAAATTGAGGTGAAAGCAAGCGTGTAGGCCTATGTAAACTACTGCATCGTAGACACGTCGTTGCAAAAACATCTTCTAAAATATTGAATGTTGGAATGGAGTTTCTCATAAGTTAGGAAAATGTACATAATATAGGTAAGTAGAGATAGGTATAATATGCAATACTGTAGTTGTACAAGCCTGTATGCTTTAAAGGTCGTGTTAGATTTAATTGCGGCATCCATTGTTGTGTTGTTGTTCAGGCCTACACGGCTTTTTCGTTTTCGTTCATTTTGTGAACTATTTTGCAATTTTTGGCCATAGTAAAATGGCATTAAACCGGAATATCTGAAAATGTAAACAACAGTAACAACATAATAATTGAGCGAAAGATTTGTCAGACCTAGGCCTACATTCAATACAACAATGTAAATCTAAGTAATCTTTAAAATAATTTTAATTAATTTAATAAAGTGTAATATTATTGATATAATGACTTAAAAATAATCCGTGAGTCATAAAATACGATTTAATTTAAATGTAGTAGGTCTATTATGATAATCGCTAAATATACACATTTATGATATGTTCTAAAAGTCATTGTATATTTACACTTTTTCCATTTAAATCATTTTGATTAATTTATTAAAGTGTAATATTATTTATATAGTGACTTACAAACGATCCATGGGTCACTAAATGCGCTTTGATTTAATTAGATCAATAACAATCGCATAAATATACAATCCATGAAAATAGAATGACTTATGAATGATATATTTATGTATATATGGTATATATATATATTATATATATGTATATATATGTATATATATATATTATATATATATATTGTATATATGTGTATATATAT